>NC_068289.1:884803-1134803 GCF_025860055.1 Xyrauchen texanus
AGGGCCTGGAGAAACCTCTCCTGTTCATCTGCACATTCAGGGGGCTCGTGCATGTCATTCAAGCTGAAATGAGCCACCCTCCCTGGCTTTGTGTGAGTTAGTCCCAGAACACACACGCTGCCTATGCATTGACTTTCTACTGCTTTTCATTCAATTTGCTTTGGGAGCAGGTGTGCTCCAGGCTTCACTGACGGGGATCGAAGCTGGGGAGAGTGAGGCTCTGCAGCTTGAGGCGGTGGATACAGGCCCTGGGCGAACAGCAGAGAAAAAGCTCTGATAAAATGACTAATTCAATTGACATTTCTATGGGGAAAAATGAACAGAAGCAACTTTATTGTATGTAAAGGTATATTTCATTGCAACATTTCAAATTGTAATGTTCTTTTCACATTGTCACCCAAATGATAAAAAAATATATATATCTTCATGTATATTTTGGTTTTTAGATCGAAATTTAAACAAATTGTGTGTTTTGAATTACTTTGATCAATGGTTTACGGATTTACAACAATTGTCTATTGGCGCCTCCAAGTGGCCTTTTGTGGAAGTACAATTACAGAAATCATTACAAAGCGTTTTGGTCATATCCACTTCAAAATTGTGTCAGACCTTCAACAGACATGTGGCTTTGTATCAGATGTGTTTTTGGGGCACTGCACATAGTCTTGCATATATAAAAAAAAATTATAAATTATAATTTCAGTCACTATTCAAATATGACTAATTAAAGCTATTTATAATTATATAATTATAGCTCTAAAAAAAAACATGTATAGTACAATGTTACATTTTTTCACTTGAATAACAAATGTCTAAGTGTCTGCTTTCAAACGAGCCCAAGTTTGTGTTTGTAGACCAAAAGGTTCAAGAACTGGAAGCGTTTTTTTATATATATATAGCGGAAAAGAGAGAGGGAGAGAGGGAGAGAGAGAGAGAGAGAGAGAGAGAGAGAGAGAGAGAGAGAGAGAGAGAGAGAGAGAGAGAGAGAGAGAGAGAGAGAGAGAGAATTATTTGCCTTGCCAAAACTTCAATTTGTAAATTCTGCGTGTGTAGCTGCACTGACATCTGCTGGTGGGATTTTGCCTGACAGTGTTTTTCTCTTTCATCACAATATTTGATGTGATCATTTTTTTTCACCCAAAAATGTAAATCCTCACATCATTTACTCACACTAATGCTATCCCAGATGTGTATGACTTTCTTTCTTCTGCTGAACACAAACACATATTTTTAGAAGAATATTTCAGCTCTGTAGGTCTATAAAATGCAAGTGGTTGTGGGTGAGAACCAGATAAATGTTTTTTGTATAAATGCTCCTCCATGTCCAGTAGGTGGCGATATGCACGAAAAATGCTTTAGTCTAAAATATTGATCTGTTTGTCACCCACAATTATCATATTGCTTCTGAAGACATGGATTTAACCACTGGAGTCACATAGAATACTTCTATGCTGCTTTTATGTGCTTTTGGAGCGTCAAAGTTTTGACCCCATTGACTTGCATTGGACTGACAGAGCTGAAATATAAGTCATATACATCTGGGATGGCATGAGGGTGAGTAAATGATCAGAGAATTAATATGTTGGGTTGAACTGTCCCTTTAATGTTCTGATCACTTTTCTTCACTACCTGCAGGAGATGTTGGGGGAGCTCTTTACACCCATCGAGACACCTGAGGCTCAGAACCGGGGCTTTCTCAAGGGTTTTTTTGGGGGCAATGCCCAAACCTTCGACCGAGAGGAGCTGTGTAAGTGTGTTTACACGTGTGTGTGTGTGTGTGTGTGTGTGTGTGTGTGTCTGAGATCATTGTTTCTCAGATCGAGACCGTAGTCTATCAGCATGAAGAACTCCAGACTGACATGTGGGGAGTTGGCGTGTCCTGCGGCATGACGTGCTGCACTCCATCTAAAACTGTTTAAAACTGCATTTTCTATGCTGAGTTTTATAATTATTTGTATGTTGCTAAAAAAAAGAGTCAATGGATTGTTATGCAAGCTACTCATGTAAACCTTTCTTACATGATGATCAGGGGCGTGTCAATTTGTAATAAAATCCTCTTCTCTTGTGTCTGTCCCTCCATCTTTCCTTATTTAAATTTTCTCCCTGCTTCTCTCTGGCTCTATGTAGTTGGTGAGGCAGCGGCAGGTAAGGGATCCCGCAGCCTGGCCCAGCACATCCCGGGACAGGGTGGTATGGAGGGCATGAAAGCTGCAGCAGGCGGGGTGGTGGGGGAACTGGCTCGAGCTCGCATCGCCCTGGACGAGAGAGGGCAGAGGCTGGGGGAGCTGGAGGAGAGGACGGCCCTCATGATGACCAGTGCCGAAACCTTCTCTAAACATGCTCACGAGGTATGGAAGTGGGAGAGAAGAGGAGACGGAGAGAATGGGACAATAAACGAATACTGGGGCTTGGCGATATAGCGGATATCCTCATTATATTCTCATTTTATATTAAATTATGCAATATGAATATTGTGATGATTTCAATGCACTTTTTATTTGGCCATTACATTTAATAAAGACGTATAACTAGTTTGCAGTGAATACATAAAAAATGATTTGGTCACTCTGAAATGTTCACTCAAATCTGTAAGTTTCAGAACTCAAAACTTCCTCCTCACTGCAAAAAGAGCCTTTGTTGAAACCAAGCTGCCAAAACGACTCGTTCTCTTCTTCCTCCACATTGTGATGTCACACTGTGGCAGACATTTGCATCTGACCGCCTCCACAACAACACATCAACGCTTAATTTACATTATCACTTCTGTAGCCCGCCCAGGAGAGGTGAGAAGTGAGATGGCAAGAAGAGAGCAGCTCAGTCAAGAGCAGAGAGCCAATCATAACAGTGGGCGTGTACTGTTAAGTCTTAAAGGAGAAGCAGCACAAAAACCGAGCGTTTCTTACAGAGTGTCAGATGAGGGTGGAAAATTATCTAGTTTTACAAATCTATGACTGTTTTTTGGTAAAAAATGTTTAGAAGTGAACCTCAAGGAAAAAAGCATGTCACGACTGTGAAGTTTTTGTGTTAGTCTACCTTAATGCCATTAGAGGGCGCTGTGGGATAAGGGTTTGTTGATTGCTTGTTTTCTTGTTCAGTAACAACTGAACCCACAAGTGAAGAATCCAGCCTGTGTGTGATGTGTTCTGTATCTGCAACCTAAGAGTAGTTCAAACCATAAAGCTATAGTTTGTCCAGACCACTAAGTGAATCCACTCACTGCATATTGATGCGGGTACAACATCTGTGTGAAAAACTTGCCTTGATCATTTTGAACTAGATTTTGAATCTACTTTGCTGGAATGGCTGTTTGTTTGAAAATATGATTCCTCTTATTTAAAAATAATCACCTTGATATATCAAATATTGTCAAAAGGATGGAAAATATTAAAGGGCAAGTTCACCCAAAAATGAAAATCCTCTGATAATTTACTCTTTACACTCATGCCATCTGAGATGTGTGTGACTTTCTTTCTTCTGCAAAACACTTTTGAAGATTTAGGTCCTTAGAATGGGAGAGGATGGTGATTAATATCTTCTAAAGCGAAACGATCACATTGTGTGCGATAAAGAACGATGTATAAGCACTTTTTAATTATAAAAGATCGCTTCCAGTCAGGTGTTGACGAATGGCCGAATGTACCCGAGTGATCCTGTGATGCAAGCGTATTGGCACATTCATTCAACTCATTGGTTGTGTCTGTCACACGCCAGTTCACGTGCAATATAACTTTACACAGAAAAGGTTAATAAGCGATTTTATTGCACTAAAATTACGTTAAAATGCATATCGTTTACGTCTTTTGCCTATACTATTAAAACAGTGAATATTTTAACATTCACAAATTGGCCCCCTTCACTTCCACTGTAAGTGCATCACTGTTAATGAAATGTTATAATTTATATGTATATATATCACTCAGCAGGTGCTTAGAATGGGAGAGGATGGTGATCAGATATTTGTAGGTCCAAAAAGCACAGATAGTCAGCATAAAATAATCCATCCGGTCTCCAGCGGTGACATTAATGTCTTCTAAAGCGAAACGATCACTTTGTGTGAGGAAAATACTAAATTTAAGCACTTTTTAACTATAAAAGATCGCTTCCAGTCAGGCCAAATTGCCCCGAGTTCTCCCATGTGTTGGCACGTGAACTGGCGTGTGACAGACACAACCAATGAGTTGAATGCCAATACGCTTGCGTCACAGGAGCACTCGGGTACATTCGGCCATTCGTCAACACCTGACTGGAAGCGATCTTCTATAATTAAAAAGTGCTTATATATCGTTCTTTATCGCACACAATGTGATCGTTTCGCTTTAGAAGATATTAATCACCATCCTCTCCCATTCTAAGGACCTAAATCTTCAAAAGTGTTTTGCAGAAGAAAGAAAGTCACACACATCTCAGATGGCATGAGGGTAAAGAGTAAATTATCAGAGAATTTTCATTTTTGGGTGAACTTGCCCTTTAATATAGTTATATTGCCAAGCCCTTAATAATAAAAATGAAGCTTACAGAACATTTAATGTGCTAATTGAATCTCAAGTTGCTAACTGTGTTTTCATTTTGTTTTGCCCTCCACAGCTGATGCTGAAGTGCAAAGACAAGAAGTGGTATCAGTTTTAGAGGGTCCTGGACGAGGGCACATTTTGCTCTCATGCCACAAAAGGGCGCTATTCTGGCACTTGGACTTTCACTCATAAAAAGAGAGAGAGCAAGCAAGGCAGATGGACAGAGAGGGACTTACAGGCCGGTCAGCATCTCTTCTGTCTGTGTACAGGATTGTCTTACTCTGATTGGTTAAAAAGACAAAGTCAGATTACGATACGATGGATACCGTTAAAGTTTAAGAGGGGTTCCGTACTCCTGCGTGGTGAATCACACAACATCTTCATTTATGTACAGGGGTTGAATGGGGTCTCCTCACAAGAAGTAAAATGTCTCACGTTGTGTAGATACTTTGAAAGTTACGAAATCAACAAGAGTGCATGAAACAAAATGGATGACCTATAAAAATGTAAAACTGCCATATTAAAAAGCAGCATGTTACTTTAAAAAGGGAACTAAAAGATTCACTTTTATTTAATAACCTAAGCCAATAATATAAACTAATGACGAAAAAATTATATTTTTTGAAATAGCAAACAAATATATATATATATAAAAAAAAGTATACCTGCATTGCTATAAGGCCAAAATATTTTTTTGTTGATACCTCCTCCATGCTATTTCTCTCAGCAATGCATATTTTCAGAATATTTACCTCTCTGTCTTTTCATATATGACTCGAATTATCCACCCTTGTATTGCAAATGACAGCCGAGAAACGAGTTTCCACGATTCAGGCCAACGGCAACTTACTAGGCCTAGCCCACCGACGTTCAGTCACGAACGTTAAAACACAAAATTTTTCTGTTCTCTTTGCTGCTAGCTCACAAAAACACCACAACCAACTTTTTAATCAGTCTCAAAACGTAACTTCACCCTTGCCTAGAAGCGTATGTCGTGACATGGTTTTAGAAGTGTGAGTAGTAAAATGTGACGAGTATGTCTGTGAGGTCCTTTTCGAGAAGCGTATGTAATACTTAACGTGCCATATTCTTGATGGGTAATGTATCTTTACTATTAAATAGCGATGAAATAACTCGTCTGTGATTAATATTCTGGGCTCTTACCTGTAGATACGACAAGCCAGCCAAACTCAGACGGAAGCGTGTCTGTAAAAGAACAAATACTCTTTGATTTGTCATGATGTTTGTTTTTCTTAAAATGATCAATTTCAGCTGGCCTGTTATTTCATTTGATTCTCTCTTCGGTTGCTTTTGGGCACGTGTAACAAATATAGTTGTTTTGTACCTCACTAAGAACAACGAGTGAATGACCTCCGTTTTCTCTGCCAAAGTTTGAATGCGTTTGTGGAGAGATTTCCTTCACATTCCGGTACAAGGGACAATTGAATTAGATTTTTCTCAATATAATGTCAAACAATGTTTTATACCTTGTTACTGTAGTGTCAGACGATTGTTCGCTTGTGTCTACTGGTTGTCAGCTGACTGTGGGTATGGTGTTTTAGACCGACCAGTGGGCGATACTTATGAATATTCATGTTTTTGGAATATGTGTCTGGAACGATTAAACCGAGTGGGCCGCCTGCAGTTTGCGGCAGTGTTTTGTGTAAGCGAAATCTTCCAGAATCGTATTTTAAACTCATGTTGTGTTTCTATGGTTTGTCCTCTGATGACCTCTGACCTTCTATTTCTTTACTGTATCAAACTCTGCATCTCTTCCGTACCCCATGCCTCTGCCCATTTGGCTTTGTAAATACAAGCTGCTACACAGTAACATATACGTTGTGCATTGAAATACATAAACTCAAGTTTCATGCAGGTATACATTGTCAAACATTCGTCAAACTTGGGCTCTTACGCAATATTTTCTTTCTCACGCTATTACTTTTGAAATAATGCTCATGGCGATGACTAATTCTACAAGTTTGAAGATGTTTCGCATGTGGAGAGTGTGTATTTGGACACATGACTCATCATAATGGTCAGCCAGTCCGAAGCCAAAGCCATGGAGAAATGTTCTTCTGAAGATACCTGTTGGGTTTCGTTAATGTTCACCGTTATATTTGTTTCGACAGATTCTCCAATGATTCCTCTTAAGTGTCAAAAAAGAATAAGGACCGACTCTCACAGACAGGGTATTTTGTTCGTATGTTCTCAGTTTTTATATGAAAATGTACAGTTCAACTGGGGGGAGAGTGAGCTAAGTTATTGACAAAAGTGATTTGGATATTCCTCTGTGAACGTCATACATGTTTAAAGATGGTACAATGTCTGATATTCTGACTGTAGTTAACTCCACCCCAACTCTGGTCCTCTGATACCTCCAGAGAAGGCAACAACGTCGGTCTTGTTTAAATGGATAACGCCACCTTTCGTTCTTATCGATATTCTAGTAGTGTTAGAGAGGTTATTAAAAATACAATGGAAAAATATGTTGATGCAAATCAAATTGAAATAAACATTGATTGATGTACACATCATTATAAGACTGGTTTGTTTCTGTCTCGTGATTGGCTGGAGCAATTTTAAATTCATTTGTAGTAATAGTGTCACAATACAAACATTTTGATTCATTTATTTAGATGGTGAATAGTCTGCACTTATATAGCGCCTTATTAACCTTAACGGTATTCAAAGTGCTTTACACTGTGTTTCATTCACACACTCACACACACATTCAGAGCTGCATGTAAGGCGCTAGCCTGACATTGGGAGCAACTTGGGGTTCAGTGTCTTGCCCAAGGACACTTCGGCATGTGGAGTCATGTGGGCCGGGAATCAAACCACCAACCCTGAGATTAGTAGCCGACCCGCTCTACCACCTGTGCCACAGCCGCCCCAATTGGTAGAGCGAACACCCCTGTTAAAAATAAACTTCCTACTGACAAAACGACAGAATCTAGATGAGTAAGTAAAATGCTCTAAGTTTTTTCATGCTGTTTTAGGAAATAAATTATTAAATTTGAAAATATAACATAGTGGCTTTTATTTACAAAACGTGCCTACTTTGGTATTGGATAGTGGAGTGGTGGTGGCGTAGTGGGCTAATGCACAGAACTGGTAATCAGAAGGTTGCTGGTTCGATCCCCAGAGTCACCACCATTGTGTCTTTTTTGTGCTAACCCTGTGCCATTGTGCCAACCCTGTGATTAGGCCGACCCGCTCTACCACCTGAGCCACAGCCGCCCAGTCGCCACCATTTAGAGAAATGTATTCATTTATAATGATACATAAGACAAGAGGACTTGAGTGAAATAAAGCTACAGTGCCAAGGGTACATTAAAGAGTCAAATGCACATTACTATAATGATGACACAAGACAGCATACTTATGTAGTACAAACAGTGCACATAGATAATTATCATACCCCAAAAGAATAGTCAAACAAAATACAAATTTCAGCTTTATTTACTCATTTTGCCTTACAACATCCAAGTAATGGGAAAAAAGGCAACAGTTCCAAAACAGGGTTTGAAACATGATCATACCCCAGGATTTAATACTTCATAGAGTTACATTTTGCTTTAATGGAAGCTATCAATACATTTATTTTGTAAATATGTTTTTTATTTGCAAATCTCATTTGATTTATTTGTGAATTAACATTATATTTGGTGAAACTCCTAACATTTATTTGTGGATCTGATTCAATTTATTTGTGAACCAACTTATTATTTGTAAATCTCTTTCCATTTGTATGTTAATATGAAAGAAAAATAACCCCAAACCTAATACCAATGAACCCAGAATATTCCTTTAATTACCTTATATTGTAGATTATTCCTAATACCATAACAAAACACTCTGGTAGACAATTCTTCCCGCTAAAATACCAGTTACAAAATCCCTACAGTTAGTGTTAGTTACTGTGAAACAACATATTCATATTGGATCTCCATAATAAGAACCTTTCAGAATCTTTCTGTCATTTTGTTACATTTATTTTTGGTGGGTAATTCCAAGATACTTCAGTTTTACAGCAGTTTTCAGTCCCACTTTCAGCCTCATACAGTTGCAAGACTTAGATGAGTTAGTTAGTTAGTTAGTTAGTTATGTGTTCACTGTTAGGTTTATATAAAAACACATGGAGAGCATATTGGATTCAGGATCTTCATGGATGCCTTTCTTCTCTCCCTCACACAAAAAAGTGAGTATTATTCAAATGCACAGCCACTACAAATGTGCATTTTCATAATGATAAAGAAACATTTCAAGAATGTGGTACGTCATTTTCCATTTATACTGAATAGATGGCGCTATAACACAACAATAGTGAAATCTGGTTTCATTCATTTTAAAATGTAATTTAAGTCAAGTTTTTGGTGAATTTGGGACACTGGCCCCTGGACAAGAGGCGGGCATACTTGTATTTCCGGAAATACAAGCCCAGTATTTTCATGCTGTGGGTCCAATGAAACACAAGACATTGTCATGTGACCTATGACCTCACTGAATCTGTATTGAGGCCATGTGCAGGTAAAGGAACCGAATCAACATATAAAACCCATTTTTATTCTTACTGTATATAATTAACATATTTAATATTGAACATATTAACTTTTATTCCAATATAATAGCATGCAACTATAAATATATTAAATCATTTTTAAGGAATTCAAAACAGGCGTACCAAATGTTTGGTCATTAAAAACATCATGAAATGTACACATGTAATGTCTATGACAACATTAATACAATGTATATGATATTTTGCTTTTTCATCAAAAACATAAACATAAAAGCCCAGAGTTTACAGTAAAGAATAATTGCAGACCACTATATACGTTATGACTGCAGATGAGGAGGCAGACAAGGAGTTTGGATCTACGTGTGGGTTTTATTGAAGAAAAAGTGAAAACAAGCAAGACTGGGACAAAGGAAATAACCACGATGGGTAAAACGAAACTAAAACACGAAACACTGGAACTGGGAATACACGGCTGGAATGAACACGGGCACATCAGCGACATCACAACAGTTGAGACAACGAACGACAGGGTAATGGAGGAACAGCAGGGTTTAAATGCACAGACACATGAGGATACAAATGACAAACAGGTGCGAACAATGACATAGTGATGGCAGTGATGAGGGCAGGGAAATATGGGAAATGTAGTGCATGACAGTGACATGTGAAACGCGGGGCAGACAACAGGGAATCGTAACAATATAAGTGCAGACCATTTACCATTTAGCATCAAATGTCAGAGGTTTCTGATATGTGTCCAACAGTTCATGCACTCATTTGTTTAGTAGAGTTTTCTAGATCTGCCGTGGGTATTTGCATGTGATTTCACAATGTCAGAACTGTTAAGAGACTTTATATCAGTTCCGGTAAATCCAGTAAATTAGCCAAATTTATGTTCCACAATCAAACACACCCAGACATGTTGCCACGCTTAAAAACTATTCTTTATTCATTAATATATAACTAGTATGGTTTGTCCAGTTTTCGAGTAAAGCTTTCTTAACATCCCTCCAACAAGAAAATTATGCAAAATGACCAATAAGATAGTATAGCAAATAATAATAATAATAATTTCAGCAATAAAATAAAAAACCAACAACAACAAGACTTATTTTTAGAGAATGTATCTTTTAAGTTTTGTTCCATGTGCATCTTTTTAACATAGCATACACCTCACTAAATGCATTATTTTATTTATTTACTGTACTCTGCTTTCCTTTATGCCTTGTCTTCAACACACTGTGAACTCTATAGACTCTGTATCTCTACAGGCCCTTTTTTAAGTGTTATGTAGATGTAAACAGTCCCAACAGTACCCTTGAGGCCATGAACCCAAGTGCTTAATGGTAATCCATAAATACAGGCAGCAAACATTCATCTTTAAACACATGTTCTGATCACAAATAACTTCTCAGCCATAAACCTGAGGTGTGGAGATGGAGGTCATGACCACAGCGGCTACTGGAAGTTTATTTGATTCTTTCTGTAGATAAAGAAGCATGTTTACAGTAATGCGTACTTTGTTTTTTGTGGAACAGATCATCGAAAATGAACATAAAAGTCAAAAGTAATGTCCAAAACTTCATGTTAATTTGCACATTTATTTATCTGTACATTGAGTATTGCAAAGCACAAATAATATACCAATTTTATATTAGATTTGTTCTGTTCAAAAGTGAATATGTATTAATATAAGGACCTTGCCTTGTGAACAAGTAATATACAAAATTGTATTTAAAATAAATGTATTTCATGATAAGTACAAATACATGAACATGTCTAATTGAAAATAGCATGTTATTGCACTTATTTCATGCTTTCTTCAAATGCACACTGATAAACTTTGACCGCCACCAATGAAGTGGTAAAGTAGTAGTATAGCTTTTACATATACAGGGGAAGTATACATCAAGTTGAAATGAAAGTAAGGTTAGGTGCTTGTATCAAACTTGTTGTATGATTCTATAGTATATACTGTATATTTTATTACGCCATGTCTGTTCTGAGAACTTTTAAGAGCACATATTTCATTTGCATTTCAACACACTGTTGTCTTGAACGCTGGAAACATAGTAATAAAAACAATACTTTCAGTCTTTTTTAATTACACAATGCACATTCCTTAAAACACAAGAGTGATACTAAATTTAGATGTGCAGCTGTCACCGCACCAGAACCAGTTTTAGGGGGGCATCTGACAACACCCAATGTATACCACACCAGCTTCCAAAATTGTAAAAATGACTATTGGCTGTTGTTTTCACGTAATTAATGAGGTAGGTCTGTGTAGGTTTTGGGGACTGTTTGGGGGTTTATTAACTAACATTTAAAAGTAAGTTCGAGTTCAGCTTAATATTAATGTAAATTTATGTTATGAAAAGGGGTTATGTTTTAGTTGCCCTGGGTGAGATTAGTGTTGCTTTGTGATCCTGTTTAACACACAAGACTTCATATAACACTTCAGTGTTATCATTGTGGAGTGTGAACAGTAGATTTGAAGACTCATTATACTTGGTCACTCAACATTCTTCCATATAATACTTTTAATGCAAGTACTAGAAGTATACATATTATTGCCATCTGAAATGTGTGGGCAAACACTATATTATTATTTTAACATGAATGGATGTCCAGTGCTCTTACAGTGTGATGGAGTTAAGTGTAACATCAAAAAATACATTATAATTTACATAGAGGCAATTCTGTGTATTTCAATAATTAAATGCAAGGGTAGATATTTAAAGTGTACTAAAGTGTTTGAAATTGTTCCATTTAAACGTTGTCCAATTTAGCAGACTTTAAGTATAACAATTTATAGTCTGCCAGCAAAACACTTTAGTATAATGAAGCACCCAAGAATAAAGTGTGTTGAAGTATATTATTTTTTCACTAGGATTACTTAACCAGTAAAATTCTCATTGAAATGTCTGCACGCATCCAGCTCTGTTTATGTGTGTTAGAGGTGTGCTGAACTGCAGGTCACTGAGCCCAAGTGTCGAGATGGGATGGAGCTGGTGGAGCAGCAAATGATGAAATTTTCCCAAGTTACTGTGGAGGAAATAAGGTGTGTGTGTGTGTGTGTGTGTGTGTGTGTGTGTGTGTGTGTGTGTGTGTGTGTGAGCGTGTATTTATCACTTTGTGGGGACCAAATGTCCCCATAAGGATAGTAAAACCCGAAATTTTTGACCTTGTGGGGACATTTTGTCGGTCCCCATGAGGAAAACAGCTTATAAATCATACTAAATTATGTTTTTTGAAAATGTAAAAATGCAGAAAGTTTTCTGTGAGGGTTAGGTTTAGGGGTAGGGTTAGGTTTAGGGGATAGAATATAAAGTTTGTACAGTATAAAAACCATTATGTCTATGGAAAGTCCCCATAAAACATGGAAACACAACATGTGTGTGTGTGTGTGTGTGTGTGTGTGTGTGTGTGCGCGTGCGCGTGTGTGTGTGTGCATGTTTGTGCGTGTGTGCGCGCGCGCGTGTGTGTGTGTGTGTGCGTGTGTGTGTGCGTGCGTGCGTGCGTGCGTGTGTGCGTGCGCGTGTGTGTGTGTGTGCGTGCGTGCGTGCGTGCGTGCATGTGTGTGTGTGTGTGTGTGTGTGTACTTTAAGGGATAGTTCACCCAAAAATGAAGATTCTCTTATCATTTACTCACCCTCATGCCATCCATTTTTCTTTAGCAGAACTCAAAGATTTTTAGGAGCATATCTCAGCTCTGTAGGTCCATATAATGCAGGTGGATGGTGACCAGATTTTAAAGCTCCAAAAACCACAGACAATCCTAATAAAAGTGATCCACACGGCTGCAGTGGTTCCATTAATGTCTTCTAAAGCGATATGATTGGGTCAGAAACTGAATATCAGAGCAATATTTAAGTCCTTTCTCACTATAATTATTAACTTCCGGTCACTCTCCGAAAGCATGAAGCTTGAGAACAGCAATCTCGTGTAATATTGAGCAGCACTTCCGGTTTTATCGCGTCAGATCTTTAACATGTCAACACGCTTGCATCACACGAGGATGTAAACAATTATAGTGAAAATGATTTAAATATTGATCTTTTTCTCACCCAAAACTATAGTATCACTTTAGAAGACATTAACTTAACCACTGGAGTTGTATTCATTATTCTACTATGATTGTCTGTTTCTAGAGCTTTAAATCACCATTCACTTGTACTGTCACACACATCTGGGATGGCATGAGGGTGAATAAATGATGAGATCATTAAAAAAAAAAGAACAAAACAAAATTGACATTTAAAACATTGGTAACACTTTAGTTAACAAGATGAGTCAACATAAACTTTCATGTTTTAAATATATATATATGTATATATATCATTCATTGAGTGTTCATAATACCTTAACAAATGTTAATAAACGGAACCTTATTGTAAAGTATTCCCGAAACATTGTGATTAGATAAAGGAAAAGATAAAGAAACACCTGGAAAATGTCTTTCATGTTCGATGGCATTTGTTTCCATCAAAGTAGTTCAATTAATTACAAAACCAGAAATGTAGTCATATGATTTCCGTCTTTAAAATTGTAGTTTAATATTTTATACCAATATATTAAGACAGTATGAGGGCATGAACATGTATTGCATAACAGGAATGACCCTGATATCAAATAAAACCTGACCTGACCCTCTAAATTGTAGGGAAGGGAATATTTTACCATATGGTATAAGGCTGTACCAATACAAACATTTGAGTTAATTATATTTTTAGGTTTATTATCATTTTATAAAGCACACAAACTGGGTTCATGAGGGTTTATGATGCTGTCTTTTGACTAGAATTTATCCGCAGATTATTCTGATAAAACATTTATATGATTCCTGATTGTCCACAGGAACATATATCACTTTAGCCCTGCGTCAGATAAAACATTTCTCATTTTTCACTTTGTTCTGTAGGCCAAATATGAGCTGTGAGAGACCGCACATTCATTTGAGATCAGCCGGCAGCATATTTGGATGGATTTGCACTAGAAAATGCTCAGAAGAACACACAGATATTGCATTATGTGTCCCGTAACTGCAATGTGTTGACTGTGTGTGTGTGTTTATCTTTGTGTATTACATTTGTATTATTATTTCTACATTCTTGCATGTCTGGCTTATATAACTTATTCATATTTTATAAAGCAGATGTGTCTTCTGCTGGGAAACACATCTTTGATTTGCTTTCTGTGTTTGTCACCTCCCAGGAGCCCCATAATATAATTGTATTGCAACAGGAAGTTTGATAGGGCAGTATTTCTTTGAGTCATTTCAGATAGGCTTGCCTATAACTTTAAAATCACAGACTACATTTTAATATGCAAATATAAATTTGCAATACACAATAGCTGGCTATAAAGTATAATATTAGTCTTCCATAATAACTGTAGGTGTAGTACATTTATTTGACATCAAACACAAAACATAAAAAATGGTGGATTGTATCAGAAATGTATTTTTAGTTTCAAGTTGTCATTAAGTAGATGGTGTTATGCAAAGCAACTAACAGGAATTCAGAGTATAGAACATACTTATACAGCATTGCATGTTTATTTATTTATTTATTTTTTATTTTCTTGTATCTTGTTAAAAATGTATTATTATATGTTGAAATTAACATTAACCAAAATGCTGTAAAATTATCATTAATTGTAAGTGCATGTTAACTGATTAAGGTAACTAATGTGAACAAATGGAGCCTTAGTGTGACCTGAGCATGTTTATTATTATTATTATTATATTTTTTTTTATGAGCATTTTAGTTTTGAAAACTTTCTTTAAGCTTGTGTTATCTTTCTTCGTGGTCTAATGCAATTACATTCATAAATGTTTACGTATGGCGTTAGTACCCTAATGTATTTTGTGATAATGCTTTCAGCTTGTTCGTTTCCCAGAGACACATGCGCCCTCCTTTACGCTAGGGGGCGGTGTTAACTATATGTCTTATACGCACATCGGCGCAGAACCACGCTGTGAGAATTCCTTAAAGAGACCACACAAACTATTCATTCCTAAAATGGAGTTTTCAGAGGTAGTGTTCTCGAGAAAAACACTAAATCCAATTTAACAGTTTGCACTTTTCTTAACTGTGTAGTAAGTATAAAATAGCAGAGTTAGCATGCACAATATGATTGCACATAGCAAATAATTGGTCCACAACGGTGTGTTGCATTGTCTAATTTAATGCTTTATGAAGAATTTGTTTTTTGTTTCTATATGATAAACACAGGTGAAGGCAAGAATCCCGTTCGAGCAGAAACAGCTGGACGGTGTGTTTACTGTCCCCGCTGACGTCATCACGGGATGCAGTGCTGTGGTGTTGACGCATGGCGCGGGGGGAGACATGCGCGTGACGCAGCTCGAGACCCTCGCGCGCGCTCTCGCCTGTTCAGGTATACTGTGCCTGCGCTTCACTTGCAAAGGCCTAAACCTGGCGTACAGAATCAGAGCTTACAGCGCTGCTGTAGTAAGTATTTGAAAATATTGTGTGTCGTTATATGCATGATGCACATAAAACGGTTTAATTCAAATTATATAATTTTTTTATATTATTTTAAAACTAATATAATTTTTTTATAAAATTATACAAATATAATTTCATAATTTGATATGTTATGTATAATGATTCATTTTAATAAAATGTATACATAACAATAATATTAATATTCTTAGTGCTATTATTATGCTTGTTATATGTGTTTACAAAATGTCTATTAATTAAAAAAATATATAATTCTTGGAATCTTACTATCCGGCAGGATTACCTAAAGTCCCATGAGAGATTTACACCAAACAGTATTTTCTTGGGAGGTAGGTGTCACACACCCACATCCACTCTCTCATGAATACTAATGATTCAGGCACCCCACCCCATTGGCTACAATATATTAGTGAAGTATGCATATCCGAATGCAGCCTATCTCTCTCTCTCTCTCTCTCTCTCTCGCTCTCTCTCTCTCTCTCCCTCTCTCTCTCTCTCTCACACACACACACACACACACACACACACTTTTAGTTTTAAGTTGCATTATTGGCATGACAAATATTTGAACATTCATATTGCCAAAGCTTTTACAGCTGAGCTGCATACAAATAAAACAGTGCAAAACAACATATAGAATGTATACTTGACAAATAGTCTATGGTGTGACAATACTGAGGAAGTATACCAAATATACAAAACAAGATTTCTATTTTTGTTTGAGTGAGCAAAGGTTGACATGTGGTTATTTTTAAAAGAGGAATTGAAAAATCTACAGATAAAGCTTCAGATGAGGTGTTTTACTTTTTGCAAGAAAGTTATATGTGCCTGAAGTCAGCCTGCAGCTTTAAAGAATGGGTGAATATACAGTAAAGTGTATTTGTAATTCACTGTTCACAGTGTTGGAATAGTTGGCTGATTTACCCCCATATTTATATTGATATTATTATTTATTTTTTAAGCCAATTTATACCTTATAATCATATAGAGATCTTGTCCTTTGCAGGGTGAAATTCACATTAAATTGTCATTCACTGGGTCATCAGGAAGTTGTGAATTTCTGAGACGAAAAGGAATTTGTTTTGACCTAGATTGCATGTCAAATGACCGTAGCTGCTGAGGTCATTAGCTCTCTCTCTCTCAATTCAATTTAAAGTGCTTTATTGGCGTGACAAAATCATTTTATATTGCCAAAGCAATTATGTAGAAGAACAGAACAGGAATTGAACAAGGACTAGAACATGAAAACAAAAATAACTATAAAGAAATAAATACATAATAATAATAATAATAATAAATAAATAAATAATAAAAATAATTCTCTCTCTCTCTCTCTCGTGTGTGTGTGTGTGTGTGTGTGTGTGTGTGTTTCCTGTGTGTGTGTGTTTCCATGTGTGTGTGTGTTTTCAGGACGTTCTATGGGTGCTCGTGCAGCTGTGGCTGTGGGTCAACTCAAGTGTGTAGATCAGGAGGATGCAGTGCAGGGTCTTCTGTGTTTGTCATTCCCGCTACATCCACCAGGACAAACACACACACATATTCAGCGGAGTAAAGCCCTCCGTGAGCTGTCACACACTCCTGTGCTGTTTGTTTCTGGCACTGCAGATAACATGTGTGAACAGGTGAACGCTTTGCAAGTTTTAGATACTGAGCACACCTTCAACTAACAGTAAATTTCTTGCAGTACATGGTTTAAACTTCACAGATGAGGATGTTATTGGACAACAGAATGATTGTTTTATTATTAGTATTATTTTGTAGGAAAATCTGGGTTTTGATCACAGCAAAACTAACAGGTTCTTTTATTGATAACACTTTACAGACCTTATCTTGTGCTTGTTTTTCTCAGAAACTTCTGGAAAATGTTGTGGGGGTAATGGAGTGCCCTACTGCCATTCACTGGGTAAAGGGTGCGAACCATGGACTCAAAGTACAGGACAGAACAGAAGAATCTGTGCTGGAGGAAGTCAATTCACAAATCATTGCATGGATTCTACAACACAAATGAAATGTGCATTTATAATAATGATAATGACGACTGTTAGATGGACGAAGATGAAACCAATTGTGCCTGCGCTTTGAAAACTGTTTAACTTTCTGTACCGTTACAGACCTTGTATATAAGAATAATAAAGGTTATATTACAAATATTTTTTCTTACTATATTTTTATTTACTTGGTGGAAATTAAAATATATTAATACATTCACTCAAAAAATATTAGTGTCATTAATAATAATTTGCATTCTGTAGCTAAAAGCTTGATGAGAAAAAAATGCATTGATAAAATATAATAATAAATAATTATGTAATGTTTGCTCTAAAATGCGGGAGAACCCGAGAATTGTGAGAAAAGCATAAATCGAGGTTATTGAGAGCAAATTTTTGTGGGTATAAAGGCAGAAATGTGAAGCTTATACTTTTAAGTCTGACAACACAGTGGACAAATTTGCTATAACTTTACACATAAAAGGGAAACGTTTTTATTACACTTAAAGCATATTAACACGTAATGTTTATTTCTCGTGGCTATACATTTTGAAATAGGGAGTGTTTTAAGGTTTACGGATTGGCCACATTCACTTCCATTGCAAGTGTCTCGCTGAAAAAATTAGTATTATTATTATTTAAGTCAAGGAGGAACAAATAAATGTTTGTGGTAATCAACTATATGCCACATATGTTGTTGATTGCGCGTATCCTTTGATGCAGCATATAACGCTCGTGTACCTTTAAGAACTATGACGCAACCATACAAACATGCGTATGATTGGCTGTTTTTCACAACACACAAACGGAAACATGGCGCAGGAACCCTGGAATAAAGTAAATATTCCGTTTCCAAGCGCTGTTCGTTCGAGTCGAGTTGCATTTAATGCTTCAGTGGGTACGTTTCCATACTTTAAGCCATGCATATCATTACTACATACGGTATTTAAAAAAAGGGATAAACGCACAGAAAACAGTTTGTTTTCCTGCAGCTGTTGTGACCACATGTCTCACACGTGGAGCTTTTATAGTTCATGTGAAATTATTCTCATTTTATTGTATGTGCGCAGTGATAATGTATAGTAACTTTAGATGTTCGCGTTTAAACTTACGTACTAAGGATGGTGTTGTCTACTGTCGTGTGTATATGTGTATTCCGTAATGTGTAAAGTAGCCCAATTGTACTCACTGTAGGCTACATTGTGTTGAATACTATGTTTGTCACAGCGAGTGGCGGTCGGGCACTCCATTACCTCAATAACTTGGCGATGTAAATAATTTGTTTTGATTGTGGTTCAAGATCAGTGCTGGTTAATGAATACATCTGTTATTTACTCGCTCTCGTGTTGTTCTAAACACACATGACTTTCTTTTTTTCCTTGTAAAATATAAAGAGATGTGTTTGGGAGAATGTTACTGACCAACATCATCTGTCACCATTGGCTTAAAAAAAAACAAAAAAACAACATGCATTCAAAGTATATGGTGACTGAGGCTAATATTCTGCCAAACATATCCTTATGTTTCACCAAAGAAACAGTCGTACAGGTTTGGAACAGCATTAGGGTGTGTAATGTCTTTCATAAATAGTTTATTTTTGGGTGAACTATCTCTTTTCTTCAGATTACACCAGTAGGACTGAATTTGTAATAATTATATTGTTAGTCAGTTTATATATGTTTTAATTGGCTCTTCACTTCCTAGGTGTCTTGATTGAATGTCTGCTTGCTGACTGTGAGAAAGTGTTGACACTGTTATGCAGCAATGTGCTACAGACAGATATCCGGGTGCTATATGAACTACTTTACCTCTTGAACAACAGCTTTAGACAACACAAGCCCTTTGGAGCATTAAAACAGGTGGGAACCCATTGCCGCAATACAGAATGTCTTGTTTCCTGTAGACAAGTAAGATCTAATTGCTATGGGCTCATTTGCATTATCTGCAGGTTGAACAATGCGTAAACCGCTTGAAAGAGATGAAGTTACAAGCAGCCATAGAAGACCTGAAGGAATTGTGTCCAAACACATTTCAGAGGTAAGATGGGTTTCATGAACAACACTTTTCTTTTGTTCTGATCTCCCCTGTATATAGAGAATGTGTTTTTCTTTCTGTGTAGAGATGCTGGAATGGGGGTTAGGGAATGTGACGTTCCCAGTCAGCCCATGTTGGAGTGGTTCTGTCTCAAAATACTTGGTGCCTCCAGCCTTTTAGCCCGAACACTGGAACGGTGCATCCACACTTTTCAGTATCCTTAATGTTCACAGTGTCCTGTATAATCACTGTGGTTTGGCAAGATTTGGTGCACTAAGTTAGCACGGATTACATACGTTTTAGACAACGATGCACCGACCCTCACAGTGAAGGTTTTACAAGAAGCAAATGGAAGTGTTCTCTAGAATAGGTTTGCACCATTTGCAAATGTTTTCCAAAATTGTATGGATTTATAGCCATCATGGAGTTACGTAACTGTTAGCTGTGTCATTTCCAGCTAATCTTGCACATGAAAAACCTAATAAATGTATATTTTTGTTTGTTTTTTTGGTAAAGAACTTAACATGAAACGCAAATTAGAAATATAACTTATATAATGCTAAAATTAAAATGTTGTTAAAAGCAGGAATGAATTAAACTAATATAAAATGTGTAAAAAGTGTTGTGATAGAAATGCTGATGAACTGTTTATGGCTGTGGTCCTTCACACACTATTTAGACTGGTACGACAACACCTTGCGTTGGCTGAATTCATTGTGCTGAATGTGGTGATTACCAGCATGCTCAGTCGTCTCTGGTGAGTTTATTTACCGTATTCACTCCTAACCCATGGTCAAATCAACATAACAAACTGCCTCTTGTGGCTTATTAATTTATAAATTATGGCATTTTGTATTTTTCATTTAGGGTGTTTTTCAGAGGCATTCTGAGAGCCCTCGGGCCCCTGTACAAAAAATCCACTGAACTCCTCCATTTGGTGGCTCAGTCCCAGCCCATGGCCTTCCTGACTGACTTCACCCTGCCTGGGGACCTGAAAGATGTCTTGTGCCTCTCACATCCTGACCTCCTGATGGAAGATTGTTTAAGGATCTCGAAAAGGAAAGCACATTTGAAATCCTCTGTCCTTAGCAGGCTGTTTGGGGACAAAGGGGAAAAAGAGGATGAGGAAGGAGATGAGAGAGATATAATGCCAATATTAGCTGCTGGTCTCGATGAAAGCTCTAGTCTGGACCTGGGGACCGCAGTTTTACAGCAACGACCAGGTTATTTGGATTAACTTGTTATACTAGTTTTGTACTACTTTGTGTTTATACGCATCTACAGTACATGTTATATACTTCTATTTGCTTATTATTTTCCAGAAGCCTCTCCCTCTGGATTGGACATGAAGTTTGTGCTTCGACAATCTTGTAAAACTTCCAAACAGGTATTTTACCTAGTTCAGGAAGTTCATATATGACTGCTCTTGCTACTCTCATTACACTCAAATGATGAATGTCTGCAAAAATACAGTCAGGTCCATAAATATTGGTACATGGACACAATTCTAATCTTTTTAGCTCTATACACCACCACAATGGATTTGAAATGAAACGAACAAGATGTACTTTAACTGCAGACTTTCAGCTTTAATTTGAGGGTATTTACATCCAAATCAGGTGAACAGTGTAGGAATTACAACAGTTTGTATATGTGCCTCCCACTTTTTAAGGGACCAAAAGTAATGGGACAATTGGCTGCTCAGCTGTTCCATGGCCAGGTGTGTGTTATTCCCTCATTATCCCATTTACAAGGAGCAGATAAAAGGTCCAGAGTTCATTTCAAGTGTGCTATTTCCATTTGGAATCTGTTGCTGTCAACTCTCAATATGAGATCCAAAGAGCTGTCACTCTCAGTGACGCAAGCCATCATTAGGCTGAAAAATCAAAACAAACCCATCAGAGAGATAGCAAAAACATTAGGTGTGGCCAAATCGACTGTTTGGAACATTCTTAAAAAGAAAGAACGCACCGGTGAGCTCAGCAACACCAAAAGAGCCGGAAGACCACGGAAAACAACTGTGGTGGATGACCGAAGAATTCTTTCCTTGGAGAAGAAAACACCCTTCACAACAGTTGGCCAGATCAAGAACAGTCTCCAGGAGGTGTATGTGTGTCAAAGTCAACAATCAAGAGAAGACTTCACCAGAGTGAATACAGAGGGTTCACCACAAGATGTAAACCATTGGAGAGCCTCAAAAACAGGAAGGCCAGATTAGAGTTTGCCAAACAACATATAAAAAAAAGCCTTCACAGTTCTGGAACAACATCCTATGGACAGATGAGACAGAGATCAACTTGTACCAGAGTGATGGGAAGAGAAGAGTATGGAGAAGGAAAGGAACTGCTCGTGATCCAAAGCATACCACCTCATCAGTGAAGCATGGTGGTGGTAGTGTCATGGCGTGGGCATGTATGGCTGCCAATGGAACTGGTTCTCTTGTATTTATTGATGATGTGACTGCTGACAAAAGCAGCAGGATGAATTCTGAAGTGTTTCGGGCAATATTATCTGCTCATATTCAGCCAAATGCTTCAGAACTCATTGGACTGCGCTTCACAGTACAGATGGACAATGACCCGAAGCATACTGCGAAAGCAACCAAAGAGTTTTTAAGGGAAAGAAGTGGAATGTTATGCAATGGCCAAGTCAATCACCTGACCTGAATCCGATTGAGCATGCATTTCACTTGCTGAAGACAAAACTGAAGGGAAAATGCGCCAAGAACAAGCAGGAACTGAAGACAGTTGCAGTAGAGGCCTGGCAGAGCATCACCAGGGATGAAACCCAGCGTCTGGTGATGTCTATGCGTTCCAGACTTCAGGCTGTAATTGACTGCAAAGGATTTGCAACCAAGTATTAAAAAGTGAAAGTTTGATTTATGATTGTTAATCTGTCCCATTACTTTTGGTCCGTTAAAAAGTGGGAAGCACATATACAAACTGTTGTAATTCCTACACTGTTCACCTGATTTGGATGTAAATACCCTCAAATTAAAGCTGAAAGTCTGCAGTTAAAGCACATCTTGTTTGTTTCATTTCAAATCCATTGTGGTGGTGTATAGAGCCAAAAAGATTAGAATTGTCTCGATGTCCCAATAGTTATGGACCTGACTGTAACTGCTTGTTTTCATTTACAAATGCAGTCACATGATAAAATTGATTCATATTTCTCAAAGATGATGTCTCTGGAGCCACAGGTGAAATTGGACATCTCAAGCCGAGCTGCAGACTGTCGGAAAAGGAAGTTCTTGAGCTTATTGAGAAGGGTTTCCTCTTTCAGGAACATGTCTGCACACATGAAGGAAGTGATGCAGTGGTGCAGGAGCTGTAAGCGCTATCAAGAGCACAAGCAGCTCGCCTTCCTACATCTTAAGTGTCTGAGAATGGAAGGTCTGGAAGCTGAAGGTGTCAGGTACAACAAAATACTGAATATTTAAATGACTTGTAATATGTAATTGTGTATAAGGTCAGATTTAATGATTGGGGGTATAAGGGTCTTATTGTACTGTCACATAAAGAAAAACAAAACATTGTAAGCACCATTGCCTTCATGCACTGTGGGGGAAAAAAATAAGAAATTATAATATTTTTTGTGATTGTTTTTCTGTAAAAATAATTAAACATTTGTTAAATTCACCTGTTTATGTCACTTGTTTATGCTTAAAACAATCTACCAGTGCCACAAGACAAAATACACTTGCATTCAAAATGTGTTTTTAAGAACAAGCCTGAAAATCTTTTTCAGTTTTGCTCATCAGGTAGATTTGTCTTATTCTAAGGATGTTAATGTATATTTTTTATTGGAAAGCCAGACAATAATACTTGATGTGTTTTTGCAGTATGTAACTAGTGATAATTGCCCAAATAAAGTTTGACACCAATAACATTTTTGTGTATTAAATCTAATCATGTCATCATTTTTTTCAACCCCAGGACGGAAATCAGATTGAAGAAGTTTAAGTTAAAAGTTCGAAAGGCATTGATGCTTCAGAAGACCTTTCCACCGAAACATTCCTGTACCTTCGCTGCTCTTTGGAGAAACAAATGGCACCGAAGAACCGGTCTTAGATCAATCATGACACACTACAGAACTGCCAGACGCTCTACAAGAGTTAAAGACTTGTTTGAGGTGTCATCGAAACACCGGGGGAAATCCAGCCCACTGGAACAACCCTCTAAAGAAAAGGTGTCTGCAATCAAATTGGCACCCAATCACGAGGACAAATTGGATTCACAGGCCCTGTTGAAGAATCTAAATAATATGCCCAAAGATGACATAGATGATATTTTCTCATCCATTGAATTTTAGTTGTTCATAGTGTTGGTAGAATGAATCCATGAGTGTTATTTTTTTATCATTCAAACTTAAGCATGAAAACTGACGTCATTGTGTGAAAAAGACAAATTAATTTAATCTTTCCATATAAATTCTTTGTAATAATTTTGTCCTGCAATTATGCTGCAAGGAATGTGGCAAAAAAAAAAAAAAGAGTAAAAAAGTGAGAGGATGAACCTGCTGTCAAGAGGAAGTTTGTGAACTTTTTCCCTCATTGGCACATAAAATGTCATCAGAATTTTAACTTTCATTTATCTTCTGGATGGATAGATTATATTGATAATTTAGGGGAATTAATTTGCAAAACTGAACTAAATCTACACATTAACCCTCTGGGGTCTGAGGGTATTTTGGGCCCTGGAGAAGTTTTGACATGCCTTGACATTTGTGCTTTTTTGAGTTGCTTAAAAACATATTAATGGCTAAAGTCTGATAACACTGTATTCAGCACAAACTGGGCTGCAATAATATGTGAGCAACATGTATGTACAGGTTTGTATTTTTGAGAAAATAACGTTTATGCATGGTTTCTGAAAAAACACAATTTTTAAGACATTGAAATAAGGCCATATAACAGATACTAAACATTTGTCCACAAGACTTTTGAGAACTGGGTCTTGTAGCCTAGAGTTTCTGCTACAAAATGATGTGAAAACATCCTGATCACTCATTCATACAAAACAATATAGTAATATAACTTTTGTTAGACAATTTTAGTGTTTGAAAGTTGATATGCGAGGAGGTGTGATCATTTTCATCATTCCTCGTGTAACTTTTTGAACAATACAAACATTGCTTGTGTGTTCTGGCCAAGTAGGTGTAAGAATAGAGAGTTACCCTGATCACATAATCCTGTTCTGTTACCAAAGTTTCATTAAGCAAGATGGACTGCTTAGGAGCCCAAACGTGCAATATAAAGTGCTTTTATAAGTCAATTATCCAGTTTGGAAAATACATTCTGTAAACCTTACCTGGTAAATTGGCCAATAAAGGGGCATTTTAAAATGACTCAATTCATGTTTAATATTGTAGTTTGATATAAAAATAATAATTCTTATAACTTAATTTAAAAGAGCATTCACATGTCACCTTTTTTCATTCAATTACAAGTTGAGTAAAAAAACAAATGTACCCTTTGACAGGATTGCTGCCAATGAAATGTTTAGAGAGGTTGTATTTTTATTTATTTTTTTAAAAACATGATGGACTGGCACTTTCAACAACCTATATCTCCTCAAATTTAAATCAACATCACATGCCTGTGCAGGGTTTACTCTCAACTATATGCTTGTGTTCAATAAACCAAATTAAAGAGCTGTGTTCTCAGAGTAACCAGCTAGTGCCACAATAAACAGCACTTTTACAACATTTATCAGTTTTGTTTAAAGTTAATTTCTATATATACAAATAATGTTTTCCTTATATGTGAAATACTGAGTCAAGGTGTTCTAAAGCTTTAAGCAACTATGCAATGTACAATAACACATACTACTAATCTTTATAAGAGTTCAGTTTACACCATAATCTATGCCAGAATGCCTCATGCATCTCAGGGTCCAGTGGCCAGTCGAGGTAGGTCCTACTTTTAACCAGCCGTGCCAATCTATGATGGGAGGATAGCAACCGAGATGGAATCTTTTCAAGGAACACCAGGTTAAGAATATCCCTGTGTTCTACCTGTAGCCGGTAAGTAGCCAGCTGCATCTCCAGAGAACACCAGTTACTACGGAGGTAATTGTGGCTGACAAGGCAAAGAGTTCGGCGACTTGCATAAATGCAGTCGGTGATGTTTTCCACAATGTCTTGCCCCAACCGGAAGTCCCGACTGTGGAGACAAATTCTCAGGAATGGAGGGCCACGCTGCTCCAAGTTTGGCAGAAGTTCATTTATGACCCAATGCTCATCCTTACAGCTGTAGGACACAAAAACATCATAGCGGTACCGCTGTTTGCCATTTAGATGCAAAGCCTCTCGGAACCATCCACTGGCAATGTTATAGAATGGCTTTATGTATTGGCCTGCACATTGATATGACAGTACTCCAATCATAAAGAAAAATAAAAAAGCTGAGGTGGAGACAAACAGCACAAATTCAATAGAAAATGAGCAATTCTCCTTGGTGTAAAGAATGAAGTTGAGATGGTCCATTCCATTATCAGCCAAGCACTGTAGTTCTTTCATGGTGGGCCTGTACATATAAACCTGCACCTGCCTGTTGTCCTTCACCCATGAGACCAGCCATGCATTATCACAACTGCAGTACAGATTCAACCCCTGGAGATGGAGGAACCTTAAACTGGTGAGATGTTCCACAAAGTTTTCTAGAATGTTAACATGATCTTGTTGCATCAACGCTAGACCTGTCAGTGCACTTAAGTCCTTCACCAGACTTCCATCCAGAAATAATATTCTGCAGTTAATCAGGAACAGTGTTCGTAGTTTTGTCAGATTGTGAAACATTATTCCCAAGTTTGTCTGTTTTGACAAATCAATGTTTTCCAGTCTTATGGTTTTTAAATGAACAAGCTCATTGATTACTACCAAATCTCCAATATCGTCTGAGGACGTTGATTTTACTTCCAGATTGACAACTGATCTAGCGTATTTCCCAATGAATTCTTTTCCACAGGTTACATATGCTGCATTTATCTGAAGTGTGACTATAGATGTCAAGAACGGTCTGTTGCAGTCCTCAATGGTCACATATTGACCTTTGATGGTGAAGTCTAAGCTCTTATTCAGTGTAGTATTGCTGCCAATCACGAGCTGCATCGGTCTCAGACCTGAACTAATGATCATGTGACTCAGATTATACGGGATTCTTCCAAATATATCAGATAAATTCAGCTTGATCAGTGACATGTGAGGTGGGAAGTTGAGATCTCCCAACAGAAGTGTACATAAGTTAATAAAATGTCCAAAAGAATTTGTTTCAATTTGACTTATTGGATTTTCTTGAAGATCTAGGGCCGTCAGTCCATAGAGACCACTGAATGTGTTTTGATAAATGTAAGATATTTTGTTTTTACTGAGGTTCAAATGTGTTAATTTGATTAATCCAATAAAAGAACAATTTTGTATGATGGAAATATTACTTGCAACTAATTCCAGAATTTCAAGATTTGTGAAACACATAAATTGGTGGGAGATTACCTTTCCCATGTTATTTGAGTTTAGATACATAAAGGACAGCTGTTTGACTGACTGTGGAAAGGACAAGCAAAGAGATTGGAAATCAGTTGGTCTGAGCACATGACTAGATACATCAATTAACGAAAGGTTGCTGAAAATCTGGAAGATCAAATGTACATCTAAAAGGGTTACAATCCCAGCTACTTCTGACTCATATACAAGAACTATTTCTTTAATCTCTTCACAGATAGAGAGATACTGATACTGAATGCCTTCAGAGATAGTGGTAGTTGTAGGTGGAAAGTTAATAGTCCAGTAATAAACAGATATAGATTCAATAGAATACAACTTTGCTGCACTACACAACTCATCAATATTAAGTACATCCACCCCGAATTTCAAAGTATGGATTTTATTTACGCCAATCAAGGAAAGTTCTCGGAGTAAATCTTCTTTTAAACCAAATTCCAAGTAAAACAAATTTCCCAGCACTTCCAAAGCTCCCTGATCTATATGCTGTACTGATTCTAGAATCAAAAATACCATTTCGATATTGTATACAGTGGATATGTATTCGTGAGAGGGGTTGATCAAAGAACAGTTTGGGAAATTAAGACTATAAAGCTCCTGATGAAGTATAAACCTCTCCAGTGGTTTCACATTTGCCAGTCGACACAGAACCTCAGACAGATCTTTCAAACACTTTGCGATTCGTAGGTCTTTTAACTGAGGAATTGTATCAAAGACATTATTTGCCATTAATGACAAACTGTATTGGGAAAGAATTAATCTTGTCAGTGAAGGAAAGACACTGAAATCGATAGCTACCTCACAACAGTCATCTGGCCAGAAAGACAAATTTAGAGAAGTTACATTTACCAAACCAGTAAAGGCTTCCGGAGAGATCTCTGAAAAACATCCATTAATTTCAAGGTATTCCAGAGAAACAAAGTTGGAAAAGGAACCAGGATCCAAAGCAGTATAACTAGAGACTGTGGCTCTCTCCATTTGGATGCAAAGGTTCTGTAAATCAGATGGAAGCCCACGGAGATCTTCCTTAATGTTGGTGACTTGGAAGCAAATGGCAGTGTTTGTTTTTCCATCACATATTTCTGCAGGAAATTCTTCCACATCCTTGTAGAAAATACATTTATCTTGAAGCAAAGCAAATACAGTCTTTACAATCAGTATGAAGATTGAGAAGAAAAGAACCATCTTCAATTCCTGATCAATCCGTGGAGAGCGTAAATGTATCTTCTGATTATGCTTGATGTTAACTATACGTCACTGGAAGTTATTAACCGTGTCACATATGTTCACGTTAGAAATAAATTTCCCTTTTTTGTTTCACACATACATATATAGAGAGAACTAGAGGCTGAGAGTGAAGTTCTGCTTTATCACCACTGCTTCCTGTAACAGGTCATGCATTCATGCAGACAGAGCGGTTTCTGTTCTCTAACAAGGTGGGGCTAATACATTCCAAACGTGTCACCATTATCCATCATCCTATTCTTTGACTCTGGTCTAATTATTTTAAGAAGTTGACAGGAGACACCTAGGAGAAGAGCCTCACCATGTATTTTCTCAGCAGTCATGAGAGCACATATGTGAGGGTTTTCCTGTTCCTGCACAGGCCTCTAAAAACACACACTCATATAGTAAAAGTCCTGCTTGACCATCAGAAATATTTGTAGAATAAAATGGCATTGATTATACTTGATTAAAGTATACTTAACTTGATAAAAATACACCACAAGAACTGCCGCTCTCTGGATGTTGTTTGTTTTTGGCACCAATATGATAAATGTAATTTCTAAATTAATTAATTTGGTAATTTATAATTCATTGTACTGTAGTGTTTTATTTCACACAAGAGTAGTAGCAATACTTAAACAGTTAAAAATGTTTTACATTACGTTTTCCCTTGTTGTATTTGCCTTACAGTGAGTATTTGTTCATGAAAGTTATTTGTTCAGTGTCCCTTTAATTCTGGGTACATTTCCTCTGTGGAAGGAAAACGGTTGGAAGTGGGACGGCGCTTGCGCTGGAGTCAGCTCTCTTCTTTGATGTGCACCGAGTGCACAGGTGCTGCTGTTATTGCTGTTTGGCCGGTACTTCTAATAAAGAAGGTAAGTTGAATTACACCATTGTAACCCATGTTTACCATGTCATTCATGCCTACAGAGACTGGAGTGTTCACCGACGCAGAGTCACAAAATAAGGGTTACAGACTGGTGGCAGCGGTGGGATATTCACGTACTTCGGAAAGTTTATACGGCCAATGCATCCAACTATGACGGCGTATTTCTGAATGCACCGCAAAGCAATGTGGTGACTGAACTTTGACTAGATAACAATTTCGTCAAAAGAGACATCGCTCACATCGTTCTATGTTGAACAGTAGTCAAATCAGCTAAAATTGACGCCGCAGGCGCTTCGTCTTCAGACGAGAGGGACGCTGTTGAGCCTGACGATTCAGAACAACGTGCAGAGCGCGCGGTATACCGCACTACAAAAGGGTTACACTTCAAAGTGGATTAGCCAACGTGTTTTCAGGGAGACGGTAGGGATAAAGAAAATGTTTCTTTATGGAAAGCACTTTTGGAACTTGCTGTTAATGCATGTGCTTATACACACAGAAAAGATTTAGCTGCCATTTTGCCTACGAGGTTGAGTGGAGATGCATTAGCATACTGACTCTCCCTGTCTCCTGAGACACAGCAGGACTATGAACTGTGTGTTGCTGCTTTAAATTAAATTTTTGGAAGGAAACAATTTTTACTGCACTTTCAAACTTTTGTGAATGCCAGGCAGCGCATGCCCAAAGAGCCGCTGGAGGTATTTGCTGCAGAGATTACAAGACTTGTTTTGGAGGCATTTCCAAATTATGGTGAGTCAGCCATTGCGATGGAAAGGTTCAGACGGTTCATAGCTGGCCTTGACCCTGTTCTTCAAGCAAAATGTCATGAACATGGTGCTACAAGCCTAGAGGAAGCATTAACTATTGCGTGTAAATGGAAATGAGCACAGGAAAGTCTTGCTTCCCTTTCCCTCTCTAATCAACACACTACTCAAATACCACAATTATCTACAACTACAAACTCATCCAACATGGAGTCGCTTTCAGCGATGGGGTCCACAAAGACTGTGTCGACCTCAGCGGACTCCTCTGAACTTATGTCAGTGCTTAAACAGCTAACTGCTGATGTTAAGATTCTCCGGATAGAGGTCAGTCAATTAAAGAGACAGCATGAGCATGCACCACATGGTTTTCAACGTGATTTTTCTCACCTGAGCGTGGTAGAGATAAACACCGCCATTCTCCACACTCATCCCCAAGTAGGTATGCACACTCGTCTACTTCTCCTTGGCATTGCTCCTCCTCCCATGCTGGCTATTTTGCCGGTGGTCCTCCACCTGATTATACTAGATGACGCTACTCACCTTCACCTGCATCCTCTCCACATCGTAGAGATGATCACTTTTCCTCCATCCATCGGGATGCCGAAAGATATCGGAGCTATGACAACCGTCACGTCATCATCATCATCATGAACGAAACATCAGCCCAGCTCTTCATCATCGACATCGTCACATCAGCCCGACCTCCAATCAGCAAGATCATCACAAGGCAGGCTGGCACTCCAACAGTTTATCCAGAGAGACGCACAACCTACAGCTTTCCAGTAATCATTCGCCATCGCCCAGTGATCGCCAACACGTTAGTTTTGTTGATGAGGACATTGATCTTCTGGGAAACGGCTGGTAGCAGGTACTACTGGCCAAGTGTCTGCTGAGCCTGAGAGTGGGCCCAAACAAACTGAACAGGTAACGTCTGACATCCCCACACCTTATGTTTTTGCTGTCATTGAGAACACTGCCATACAAGCTTTTTTAGACACATGTTCAGAAATTTCATTGATTAGCGAATCACTGAGAATGTCCATTCCCTCTCTCATGATAAAGTCAATTCAAAAGTCCTTTCTCTTGGCAAAATAAGTGACTGGCGACTGTCTTGACACCTTTGGTATGCTGCCTATTACCATTAGGCTGGCTGATGGCATTTTCATTCATAATGTTCAGGTAGTCAGAAATGCTACACAGTCAGTTAACCTTGGTTGGGATTTTCTACAAAACTCATGCTGCAATTGATCTCAGAGGGAACCAGTTAAAACTGTGGAACTGGACTGTCCCTCTTTTATGTTCACAGCACATTGCCCCCAAGTGTAATGCTGTGACATTAGCACCTGTACTTATCCCTGCCATGTCACATATGAACATTCTGGCAAAAATTCAACCCCCTACAGGTGAGCCAGAACTCCTATGCAATTATACAGGACTTTTGGACCCTGAAACGTATTTTGACCCCTGTCAAATCTGGTGTAACTTCTGTTCGAGTCATGAATCCAACAAGTGAGGATTGCCATGTTCCCTGTGGCACTAGGCTAGGTGAGTTTCATTCCTTAGTCAGTCAGACAGGTGAAAAATATGCAGTGTTTGAACCTACTGTAGCTCAAGTACAGACTGAAATTGAGCCCTACCTGAAATCAAAGCTAGACTTCAGTCAGTCGGCAGTGGAGAGAGAGCATGAAAATCAGCTGGAGGCTCTGGTTTCAAAATATTCAGATGTCTTTAGTATGGACAACAATGTCTCACTGTTAAAGAGACATCACATAGACTGTGTGGTGGTGGTGGTGTAGTGGGCTAAAGCACATAACTGGTAATCAGAAGATTGCTGGTTCAATCCCCACGGCCACCACCATTGTGTCCTTGAGCGAGGCACTTTACTCCAGGTTGCTCTGGGGGGATTGTCCCTGTAAGTCGCTTTGGATAAAAGCGTCTGCCAAATGCATAAATGTAAATGTAAATGTAAAGATTCTTACCCCTTACCACGGCCAGCAGATGCTTTAGACAGCTTGTCAGGGGCATGCTGGTTCAGTACTATGGATTTGTCAAGCGGCTACTGGCAAGTTGAGCTAAACCCGGATGATAGGAAGAAAACTGCATTCAATAAAGGGTGTGCTTTATATCAGTTTTAAGTGATGCCCATGGGTCTTACGAATGTCCCTCCAACGTTTCAACAACTCATGGAGCTGGTGCTTCATGGACTCCATTGGAAAGTTTGTCTTGTCTACCTTGATGATGTTCTTGTATTCAGTCAGATGTTCAGTGAACATCTTAGCAGCCTAGAGGAAGTGTTCAGTCGTTTCCGGTCTGCAAGTCTTAAGCTGAAGGTCAGTAAATGTCATTTTGCTCACAGTCAAGTGTCTTACTTGGGTCATGTTGTGTCCAGTCAGGGTCTCCTGCCAGATGAAAAGAACCTGGATAAAGTCCGGTCTTGTCCTACTCCAAGAACTGTCACCGAAGTGAGAGCCTTTGTTGGTCTCTGCTCCTATTATAGGAGGTTTGTAAGATCAGAAAGGTGCTGTTTTCCAGTGGTCGAGTGAATGTGAGGATGCTTTCCAATCATTGAAGCACTCCCTCACTAGTCCTCCCATTGTGGCTCATCCTATATTTACACAGCTTTTTCTGTTGTACACAGATGCCTCTCAGGACTGTATAGGTTCAGTGCTGGCTCAGGTTCAGGATAAGAAGGAGCATGTAATTGCATATGCAAGTCACACTCTCACTCCCTCGGAAAGGAAATGGTCAACTTATGACCGTGAGCTTTGGGCTGTGGTATGGTCAGTCAGATATTTCAGACATTTCTTGTCAGGAGCTCCGTTCAAAGTTGTCACTGACCACAAACCCTTGTTGAATTTGAAGAAGGGCCCCAGTTGATAATGAGCGACTTCAACATCCTTCACAGAGAAGGAAAGCAGCATAGTAATGCTGATTCCATGTCCAGGCATCATAGCTCACCTGAGAAAAAATCAAAAGCAGTTCAGTGTGTAATTTCAAGCCCCAACTTTGCTGTAGAATTCCCCTATTCTTACAAAATACAGAACATTTTTGATGTTCTTCCTGATCCTAGTCTGACACTATCGGTTGACTTAAAAGAATTGCAAGCTCAGCAAAGGGCTGATTTTTGTCTAAATATGGTCATAGACTGGAAAGAGAAAAGTAATCAAAGGCCACCATTAGGCAGACTTAAACATTCCTCTGCCACCTTGAGAAAGCTCTGGCATGAATTTCCCAAATTGTCAGTCCAAGTCGGAATTTTGTGTCATAAAGTGAAACCCTCTCCTCATAGCTCACATGCTTACCAAATAGTCTTACCTGCTGTCTCATTCCAACTGCTCTTAAGTGTTTCCATGGAGAGAAGTTTAATGGACATTTAGGTGCTGAGCGCACTTTACTGAGAGCCAGGAAAATCTGTTACTGGCCTTAGATGTCTCGAGATATCCAGAAACACTGTGCCGAATGTTTATCTTGTCAGTCCTGTAGTGTTACTACTCCTCATGAAAGTGCCCCAATGCAGTCCATTCACGCAGAGAGACCATTCCAAAAGATTGCTGCCGATATCACAGAGTTGCCTGTTTCTTCACAAGGGAATAGATATGTGTTGGTTGTGGTGGACTATTACACTCACTTTGTCAACCTTTACCCTCTGAGAGATTAGCGAGCTACAAATGTTGCACAGTGCATTTTCAAGGATTACATCAAACAGCATGGGATCCCTGAGTCAATCCATACGGACCAAGGTAGACTGTTCGAGTCTACTTTGTTAAACATTTATGCAATCAACTTGTAATCAAGAAGACACTCACCTCTCCCTACCTACTGTAGTCCTGCGGTGACCTCCTGTACACCAGGCACATCAGCGGAATATGCCAGTGCTTTGACCACATGTTTGTCATTTGCCTTCAGAAATGCGGCTGCACAGTCCATAGCGGCTAAGCTGAATCAGAAACAACAGTATGACAAAAGGAAATTTTTCCACCCATATAAAGAAGGGGAACTTGTGCTTTTGGATGATCCAGCTCTAAAGCTCTTATTCTAAGCTGGCTCCATTTTGGAGCCAGCTTAGAATAAGCTGGCTCCAAAATGGAAAGGGCGATATATAGTTCTGAAACGTATGGATAAAGAAAACAGCCCAGGTCAAGTCAATTTTATTTGTATAGCGCCTTTCACAACACACATCGTTTCAAAGCAGCTTTACCAGACGATAAAACTTTAATGTCTATAAAGTCGATGAATCATCATTGTGTAATTTAGATAAAATACGATTCTTCATCGTGTTTAAAAGTAATTAAATAATAAATGTATTAATAACCCCAGTGTGCAAGCTGTAGGCGACTGTGGCAAGGAACACAAAACTCCATAAGATGTAGATTAATGGAGAAAAATAACCTTGGGAGAAACCAGACTCACTGTGGGGGCCAGTTCCCCTCTGACTAACATCATGAATATAATGCCAATATTACTTTTGTATAGTTAAAATCATGGTTTAAAATTATTAAACTAAGTAAGTGTTAAGGGTCAGTGTTTAAACATCGATTGTGTTTGAACTGTAAGATTAATGACCAATGGTCTAACTTGTGAGATCACTGACCGAAAGAATCCCCAGTCAGGAACTGGGTGTTTCATCTCAATCGCTTGAAGCCTTACAAGGGTTCTTTGTTGAACATGCCTGCCAGTTCCTCACAAGTATCTGGGCCTTCTGAGGTTTGTGGTACAAATGCCCCTCAGCATTCTTTTCCCCTCAATGCACTGTCAGGAGCTTTGCCTTTTCGACCTCCTACTCACTTTTCGACCTCCTACTCCACCTAATGTGCCTAAGCGAACTGTAAAGCACACAGCTTCTGCTGCAGGAACTGAATTTTCAGCTCAAACTGTTTCTCTGTCTCAGCCTGAGACTGTGCCAATGCCATGTCTACATCCAAGCACCTTGCTGTTCCCTGGTATGGCCACTTCCCCATCACTAGATTTGTTTCAGTTTACCCGTAGTGGCCGCACAGTGAGGAAACCTGAAAGGTTCAAAGAATTTTTTTGTTAATGCCTATTGATTCTTCTTTGCACTTGCACACTGGAACAGTATATGCTCACAATGGAGTTAGTTATACAGTGTTGTGTTTAAGAATGTGATGCTTAAAATCTGCAGTAATTGTTGTTCCAGATTATTTGACTCTGATAATTGTGTATTGCACACATATTACTGCTTACTTCACTCCATGTTCATGTTAAATTGTTCTAGGATAATGTGGTGAAAGGTATTAAGTGTAATATGCCAGAAATGAGGACATTTCTTTTGTAAGCAGAGGAAGACTGTAATCTAAAATTGGCTAATTCATTATAAATGTCATTTCTAAATGTAGTAATTAATTTGGTAATTTAGAATTCATTGTCCATCCATCCATCCATCTTCAACCGCTTATCCAAAGTCGGGTCGCAGGGGCAGCAGCTCGAGCAGGGTGCCCCAAGCTTCCCTATTCCGAGCCACATTAACCAGCTCTGACTGGGTGACCCCGAGGCATTACCAGGCCAGTGTGGAGATGTAATCTCTCCACCTAGTCCTGGGTCTTCCCCGAGGCCTCCTCCCAGCTGGACGTGCCTGAAATACCTCCCTAGGGAGGTGCCCAGGTGATCCTTACCAGATGCCCAAACCACCTCAACTGACTCCTTTCGACGCAAAGGAGCAGCAGCTCTACTCCAAGCTCCTCACATATGACTGAATTCCACACCCTATCTCTAAGGGAGAAGCCCGCCACCCTTCTGAGGAAGCCCATTTCGGCCGCTTGTACCGGTAGATCGAGAGCTTTGCCTTCTAGCTCAGCTCTCTTTTCGTGACAACGGTGCGATAGTGTAAGGGATCTCCTCTTCAGGGTGCTGTTTTCCTCCAGACTAGCAGAGGGTGTTCCCCCTGGTCCTCCCATGGAATGCTCCTCTCCACTCCTGCAGAAGGCACCAATGCCCCTAACCCGCTTCAACCATCTGCTCATCAACCCTCATTCCCCTCACATACATAAGGGAAGCAGAGTCGAACAGTGGCCGGCAGGTGGTGAATCGGGCGTTGTGAAATGGGGAATTGTACGAGGGTCTGTGTACGCTGCGCGCCATCCCCCAAAAAATTTGGGTGGCCCGGGGACCGGCGCCCGTTCATTCAGGGGGACCCACGGGGAAGATCTGTGATGTGGAGGCCCGCCTCGGGCACAGCGGACCCCCGCCACGGGCGTTTAAAGGAACCCCCCTGAATATAGCATTTCCAATGCAGTTCAGCCTTTACCCACGTGATGGCGGCCTCATGTACCACCTCTGGCAGCCCGCCGTCGGGCCATTAAATGTACAAAATAAAATTATGCGATTCACAAAACTGCTGTGTGTACATTTGTACACATGCCACATATCTTTGGAAAGCTACATTTCTTGATTTTCTATTGATATAAACCATTTTAAGATACAATCACAACAGCAGGTACAATTTATATCTTTGTCAGACCACCAACATATAAACAAACAATAACAAAATTTAGGCAACTCACCTATGAAGCCTCATATTACTCCACTGATCCATAACTTCCCGACAAAAACGGTGTTGCTTCATTGTCAAATGGATCAAATCAAGTAAAATGTTTAGTCCAAATCACATTAAACACATCAATAAATATCCACAGACACTTGTTGCATCATTTCAAAGCACCTGGCAGCTGTACCTAATCTTTCACATATTATCTGTCATAACTTCAGTTCAGATGTAAACTTTTCCTAAATCAGGTATCAAAATGGATGCTGCACTCTGACCTTTCGATTGACACCTCATTTGACCCAATAGGAGCTTCCATGTCCTGTCCAAAGCCTTCAATAGCCAACCACAGTCTGTGTCGAATGTAAGGGCCTCCCCACTTTCCTATATTTCCTGATCAGACCTGTTACAGCCAAGAGTGGAAATGACTGGCGCTTCGTATAGCCAATGAAATTCTGAAAACAGTGATATGCGGCTTTAGTGGGAAGATTAGAGCACGGTTCTGTAATGTGTGCGCACAAAGTTGCCTTGCCATTACCGAGTGTGTCGTGCGTAAAAGCTGAAGAGTGTGGCTTTGGAACTGTTTACATATTTGGAGATTTAAATATGGCGAAACGGACGCGAAAAACAGGATTTTCTCCCTAGGATGTGATATATGAAGTCAATCATTGTGAAAACGATGAGCTTGGAGATTAAATTTCTGAAAACAATACGGATGATTCAGAGGAAATGTTTATGGAGAGATGAGACATTGCTCTGGACAAGTAAGTGTTTTCTTGTGTTTTATAACATATATTACTGTATATTCCGCATAAATAAACTTTAGTTTGAATAATGAATACACATTTTGTAATTACCCTTATATATATATATGAGAGAGACAAATAAATAAATCAATAAATATAAGTTGAAAATAAGAATATATGTTGTGTTTGAGAGTCTCTTTGTTACAATGCTGAATTTATGGGGGAGGTGTAGGCCCATCTCTTTGTTCCATAGTACATTGGCAAAGTATACAGTATTTACAGTAAATATACATACAATAATACATATTTACATGCTCGAAAAGAAAAACTATATATATATATATATAGATTACAGAAAAGATGGAAAAGTTGTGTCTAGCTTTGTAAATAACATTTATTTATTCTCACTATAGGCAAATGAATCAGATAGTGATTGGGAGCCGGATACTTCTCCCCCACTCAGCAAGCGGCCACATAAAGTGGAGCAGCAGGACAGCACCTCATCAAGAGAGGAGCCCCATGTAAAGGAGGGGTCCCTATGAACCAGAAGGCTTTCAGAGAGACCCTTGCTGAGGAGCTGGCAGAGTTGGTGTCTCACTCCACAGCCAGACCCGTATCTCCTGCTCCACGAAGAGCACATCACAGGCTGTTGCACATCACCAAATCTTGCACCGCTGGTCGTCTGAAGTGCAGGCAGTGTCATGCAAAGAAACCAGTGAAGTACTCCTCCTATGATGTGCCTTTGTGCTTTGTACCCAAACGTGACTGCTACAATGACTGTGTTACGAATAGATGAATAGGCAAACGGGAGGTGTGGATCCAAATGCGGAACTTTATTAAAAGGCAACTAAAAATAACACAAAACACTGGGAATAAACAAAACATCCACGATGGGATAACAAAAAATGTAAACATAAGAAACAATAGAAAAAAGCACAAACACTGGAACAAAATAAAGATCCACGAGGGGAAAAAATAAACTAAACACGAGATACATACAACGAATAACGAAGGGCAATGGAACCTAGAACGAATGAACAGACAGCAGGAACCGTGAACAGGGAACATCAACTTCAACATACACGTGCAGTGCAAACAACGACCAACAAGGGAATGGAGGAACAAACAGGGTTAAAATGCACAAGGACACAATAAAGACTAAACGAGACACAGGTGAGAACAATGATGAGTGCAAGCAGTGAGGGAGGCTGGGAATTGTGGGAATTTTAGTTTTTACAAGGACAGTGAGACTCGGGGTGGACAACAAGGAAAACGTGACATGGAATGTGCTCGGTGAAACAGAAAACATGGGACAGACGACAAGGAATTGTGACAGACTGGGATGTTGCTAGAAACATGTACAATTTTACAATGGTTTGTAAATACTTTGTGTAAAAATTCATGTAAATAGTTTGTTGTGTATTCTTATATAAACACATTTTAAACCATAGCACTAGTTTTGACTCTTTTATATGCACAATGTTTAGTTTCAAGAAGGGAAAAGGCACTCTAATGTGTTTATGCATCAGTTACTCTGTGTCAGCAAAACTAATATTGGATCTGGACATGGAATATGATAGCTCTAAGTGTCATCTTTCATTAGAGCCCAAAATTATGACTGTACGTTGAAGCGTTCAAAAGTAGTAGCCTTTTTGTCCTAGGTTACCAAAGGGTCCTTTTGGAGTATCCAAAAGGCACTTTTGTAAAACGCCTGGGTGTACCCTTAGAAAAACATGTGTAAAATATATATTTTTTTATGGTATTGTTATAAAATTTGAACTTGGACAAGGTAAGGCTTCATGCTGTGATCCCATTGTGTTCTCAAGCTAATAGCTACAAGTTATAGTCATCTGCAGGCATCTGTATGCAAAAAAAAACTTTCCAAAAGGTTCAAGAACAGCTTTAAATTTACTTTGGGTATGCCTTGATTAGGCGTTTTAGGCTAATTTTACAGGATTGGGAAGAGGTTTGAATGGGTGCCTTCACCATTCATATCGATGGCAGTCGGGCGCCTCTCGGGGCAGGGCTGTCCCTCGTTCAATTTGTTGCACTGTGTTCTTTGAATGTGGGAGTGGGATGCAATGCCCCCTAAAGATCCCCATAGAGCCCTGTGCCACCCTGGTTGTCCACAGACCCGCTATCATCCCCCTGACCAACTATTTAGCCCAAATTGACCAGTGAGACCCCCTGCCCACCCTGGGGGCTGTCCACGTCCCATTATCATCACCCTGACCCACTATTTTACCCAAATTGACCAGTGAGACCCCCTGACCACCCTGGGGGGGGTCTGTCCACAGACCTATTATAATCCACCTGACCCAGTATTTTACCCAAATTGACCAGGGAGACCCCCTTGACCATCCTGAGGGGGCGGGGCTGTCCACTGACCCGCTATCTGCCCACGAACCATCTATTTTGCACACAAACTGAGTCCACCAACAGACTAACTGACCATTAGCAATTGATTGTATAGCTGTATGTCCACCAACAGACTATCTGACCATTAGCAATTGATTGTATAGCTGTATGTCCACCAACAGACTAACTGCCCATTAGCTATTGATTGCATAGCTGTATGTCCACCAACAGACCACTGCCCATTAATTTGACTGTAAGTGGGACTTCCCACGTACAGTTTATTCAACAGACTATCTGCCCATTATCAATTGATTGTATAGCTGTATGTCCATAAACAGACTATCTGCCCATTAGCAATTGATTGTAAAGCTGTATGTCTACAAACAGACTAACTGCCCATTAGCAATTGATTGCATAGCTGTATGTCCACCAACAGACCACTGCCCATTCATTTGACTGCAAGTGGGACTTCCCACATACAATTTATTCAACAGACTATCTGCCCATTAGTAATTGATTGTATAGCTGTATGTCCACCAACAGACTATCTGCCCATTAGCAATTGATTGTATAGCTGTATGTCCACCAACAGACTATCTGTCCATTATCAATTGATTGTATATCTTTATGTCCATCAACAGACTATCTGCCCATTAGCAATTGATTGTATAGCTGTACGTGTCCACCAACAGACTAACTGTCCATTATCAATTGATTGTATATCTTTATGTCCATCAACAGACTATCTGCCCATTAGCAATTGATTGTATAGCTGTATGTCCACCAACAGACTATCTGTCCATTATCAATTGATTGTATATCTTTATGTCCATCAACAGACTATCTGGCCATTAGCAATTGATTGTATATCTGTATGTCCACCAACAGACTATCTGCCCATAAGCAATTGTTTGTCTAGCTGTTTGTCCACCAACAGACTAACTGCCCATTAGCAATTGATTGTATAGCTATATGTCCACCAACAGGCCACTGCCCATACATTTGACTGTAAGTGGGACCCCCCCGGGTGGTCTAGGAGTCTCATTGGTCCATTTTTCAAAAATAGTGGGTCAGGGGGATGATAGCGGTCCATGGACAGCCCCGCCCCACCAGGGTGGTCAGGGGGTCTCCCTGGTCAATTTGGGTAAAATAGTGGGTCAGGGGGATGATAAGGGTTCCGTGGACAGCCCCACCCCCCCAGGGTGGTCAGGGGGTCTCACTGGTCAATTTGGGCAAAATAGTGGGTCAGGGGGATGATAGTGTGTCTGTGGGCAGCCCTGCCACCCCAGGGTGGTCATTGGGCATTATAAGTGGTAAGGGAACTTAGAGGGTTGGTGGAAATTTGCCCATTGCGATCATCTGCCATTGTAAGTTTCATGGATGCGAGGGACGATGACAGGTTTGTGTACCGCCCTATTGCCACTTAGCTCATAGACCGGATGGACCTTTTCGGTTTGTGGATGAAGAAATTGCCAAATAGTGATTGATATTGATAAATAGTGACAAATGGACTGTAAGATGCGGTGCGCCTCACCACTGCCCACTGAGACCCCCAGAGTCCCACGGTCCCACTATCTGCCCCCTGACCTATGTTTTAACCTTTATAAGTCTGTTTGTTCCTCCCCTTTGTGTTCAGTCTTGAGCCTTCGTTCCGTGTTCCTCCCGTGACCAGTTCTCAGATAAGTCTTTTCCCTGTTGTACTTATTGACCCTTGTGTCACTTTTATTTCTCAGTTTTTGTGGAAGCTCAGCTTACCCAGTTTATTTGTACTTTTTGACCCTCGTGTCTCTTTTATTTCTCAGTTTTTGTGGAAGCTCGCCTTACCCTGTTTTTTTGTACTTTGATTATCTCTACTATTATAAGATAATATTTCTTGGGTTCAACTATTGGGTAGTTAGCTCAGTGGAAGAACACAAAACACTTGAGCACCACAGACCTGGGTTTGATCCCCACCTACGGCAGCCCTGTTACAGATAGAGCGAGTGCAATACCATCCCTACTGCCCCGATTCTCCAGTTAACCTCCTGCTCCATTGTCCCCTCACTCGTGAACAACGAGGTACTTGAACTCCTTCATTTGGGGCACTCCATTGTTTTCTGCTGAGAACCATGGCCTCAGATTTAGAGGTGCTAATCCTCATCCCAGCCGCTTCACACTTGACTGCCAAGCGATCCAGTGAGAGCTGAAGATCACGGACCGATGATGACATGAAGACTACGTCATCTACAGAAAGCCTTGGCCAAAGCTGACAAATGGAAAAATGCAACTGATGGTCCAAATTAAAAAGCTTTGCAAATAAAGAAATTACAGTATCTGCCCTAAAATATGAGTTCAACTTGTCCTGATCTCAGAATAACTGCATCACCTAAATGACTTGATTACTATGAAAAGAAGAAGAAAAAAGAAAGAAATGTTAACAAGTGGAATCCCACTATTACCAAATGGTAGAATGGGAGCGAGACTGGTCCACAGAGGACCAACTCAGACAATGAAAACTATCATTAAGCGTTCTTAATTTACATTGTGGGTGGAAAACCACAAACTGGATAAAAAGTTTCAGTTTACAAAGTTTGTTGTTAAGTCTGACTCCACTGAAAAGGTGCATCTGTTACTGCTACACTGCAATAAGGACTTCATCATCTTCAACTGAAGACCAAGACATCCGTCTTTGCTTCCTTTTGGTATTTTTAAGCTAAGTACAAATACTGTGAAGCAGCACTACACAAAATTCAAATTTGAACACAAATGCAGAGAAACAAAAACTCACCCTAAGGATCTTTCTTGATATAGTGTATCAAGGATTGCCTGTATTTCACATTCCAAAACCAATTTCTCCTAAAAAGAAATTTCACCAAAGGCGGTGTGGCTATAAACTGTTATACCAAGAATGTCCTTTCCACTCTGCTATAAGTTTCATGGTGATGAATGACAAAAAAAAGACATCTCCAAGATATATTCTACTCGGGTAACCTTTGAAGAATCTGATGAACCTACTGGCCAATACCATCACTAATAAACTCTTAACTAAGTGCAATCAGGAAGACAAGTACACTATCATCACAAGAAGATGATGGAGATGGATTAGGCATGTCATCAGAAAAGAACATAGGGACTTCCCCAGAACTGCTCTTCATTGGACACCAGAAGAGAAGACCAAAGAACACTTGGTGCTGAACAATGGATAGTGAATTTAAGGCCATGAATAAAACCTGGAGAACCATTTTAAGGCTGGCAAAAACAGACAGAATTGGAGGTCCTTTGTTGCTGCCCTACATGCCAGTAGGCATAATAGGCAGGAAGTAAGAAAAGTACAAACACCCCATTTTTGTTTAGCTTTCTGCCAATTTATCGGCATGCATGGTAACAAATTTAAGAAATGGACCGTTTTCTCTCCGACTTGTGTTTACATCAACCTTATGCCTGACTATTTAAGTCTGATACAAGAACAGATTTACTGGTGCTGTCAAAAGGGATCTGGATAGCATCAGCTGAAGTCCAGACTCAGGTGCAAATGAGTAGACAAAGAGGCATGATACCTAGAGCCAGGACTGAAGTACATGCCATCCTGTAGTGGATTTATTCATAAGATATCTGGTGTGGACAGCTGTCTTGAGGTCATTCCACAGCATCTCTATCTGGGCTCTGACTTGGTCACTCCAAAAGGTGGATTTTCTTTTTTTGAAGGCATTCTACAGTGGATTTACTGCTGTATCAACCAACTTCTACTGAGCTTTAGCTGGTGCACAGCCACCCTGACATTATCCTGTAGGATATCTTGATAAACTTGGAAATTAATTTTTCCCTCGATGATGGCAAGTATTCCAGGTACACTAGCATTTCGGAGTGTCAAGGTGATCTTTGGCAAAATTCTGAGATCTCATTTTTGGTGAGGCATGGTGCTCGTCAGCAGATGCTTCTTGTGAATAGCAAACTAAAAATGTTTGATTTCTTTTTAGAAGTCAAAGTAGCCCACACCTCCAATATCGTTTCATTAACTGGATGCCAAGTTTGCCAACTCTACAGTAATTAGCATTTGTTGATATCATTAGCCTAGGGGTTCACATACTTTTTTACAACCCACACTGTGAATGTCTGAATGATGTATTTAATATGTACAATACGTTATTAGTTAAAAAAAAGATTGTGTTTGTTCATGATACAAGTCACAAATATCAATTGTTTTTAAATAATGCCATGATATTTGCTACAGGATCAAAATCTGACATATTTTAAATATTAGTTTATTCATATTGTTTGGATGCATATACATACAAAGAACACATTAAAATAAAAATGGCAAGTTTACCTATTTTTTATGAAATGTCAGAATTATAGTCCTTTCCAAGAATATGTTGATGTTTCTGCTTGGGAACTTTATTGGCTGTTGTGTTCGCATAATTAATGAGGTAGGTCTGTGTAGGTTTTGGGGACTGTTTGGGGGTTTATTAACAAACATTTAAAAGTAATTGGGGTTATAATTATGTTTCGAGTTCAGCTTAATATTAAATGTAATTTTATGTTATGAAAAGGGGTTATTTTTTAGTTGCGCTGGGTGAGATTAGTGTTGCTTTGTGATCCTTTTAACACTGTGTTCAAGCTGTAATGAAATACACTCACCTAAAGGATTATTAGGAACACCTGTTCAATTTCTCATTAATGCAATTATCTAATCAACCAATCACATGGTAGTTGCTTCAATGCATTTAGGGGTGTGGTCCTGGTCAAGACAATCTCCTGAACTCCAAACTGAATGTCAGAATGGGAAAGAAAGGTGATTTAAGCTATTTTGAGCGTGGCATGGTTGTTGGTGCCAGACGGGCCGGTCTGAGTATTTCACAGTCTGCTCAGTTACTGGGATTTTCATGCACAACCATTTCTAGGGTTTACAAAGAATGGTGTGAAAAGGAAAAACATCCAGTATGCGGCAGTCCTGTGGGCTGAAAATGCCTTGTTGATGCTAGAGGTCAGAGGAGAATGGGCCGACTGATTCAAGCTGATAGAAGAGCAACTTTGCCTGAAATAACCACTCGTTACAACCGAGGTATGCAGCAAAGCATTTGTGAAGCCACAACACGCACAACCTTGAGGCGGATGGGCTACAACAGCAGAAGACCCCACCGGGTACCACTCATCTCCACTACAAATAGGAAAAAGAGGCTACAATTTGCAAGAGCTCACCAAAATTGGACAGTTGAAGACTCTAAAAATGTTGCCTGGTCTGATGAGTCTCGATTTCTGTTGAGACATTCAGATGGTAGAGTCAGAATTTGGCATAAACAGAATGAGAACATGGATCCATCATGCCTTGTTACCACTGTGCAGGCTGCTGGTGGTGGTGTAATGGTGTGGGGGATGTTTTCTTGGCACACTTTAGGCCCCTTAGTGCCAATTGGGCATCGTTTAAATGCCACGGCCTACCTGAGCATTGTTTCTGATCATGTCCATCCCTTTATGGCCACCATGTACCCATCCTCTGATGGCTACTTCCAGCAGGATAATGCACCATGTCACAAAGCTCGAATCATTTCAAATTGGTGTCTTGAACATGACAATGAGTTCACTGTACTAAAATGGCCCCCACAGTCACCAGATCTCAACCCAATAGAGCATCTTTGGGATGTGGTGGAACGGGAGCTTCGTGCCCTGGATGTGCATCCCACAAATCTCCATCAACTGCAAGATGCTATCCTATCAATATGGGCCAACATTTCTAAAGAATGCTTTCAGCACCTTGTTGAATCAATGCCACGTAGAATTAAGGCAGTTCTGAAGGCGAAAGGGGGTCAAACACAGTATTAGTATGTGTTCCTAATAATCCTTTAGGTGAGTGTACATAAATGTTATCATTGTGGAGTGTTAACAGTAGATTTTAAGACTCATTATACTTGGTCACTCAACTTTCTTCCATATAATACCCACACTATAATACTTTTAATGCAATGTTGTGATTTTAATAAACTGAGTCTTTCATGTTAGATGACAAAAATGGAAATAGACAAGTCAAGTCAAGTCAAGTCAAGTGGTTTTTATTGTCGTTTCAACCATATACAGTTAGTACAGTACACAGCGAAATGAGACAACGTTCCTCCAGGACCATGTGCTACATAAAACAACATAGGACAAACACAGGACCACATGAGACTACACAACTAAATAAAATACCTATATAAAGTGCACATGCAAACGTGTGCAAAAGCTATGGGACAGTACAATAAATTAATAACAATGAACAGGACAATGGACACAGTAAGAGACCAGTATTCAGTAGTGCAAAAAGATGAAACTTCCTAAAAATGCCAAATGTAAACATAACATACTATGAGATAGTGTTCTATGGACATAGCAGTTATTGAGGAAGCAGCCAGTTATAAAGTGACCAAAAAATTATTAAAGTGCAACTCAGGACGCTGTCCTCACTATCCTCTGCAGGGCTTTGGGGTCTGAAACGGTGCAAGTCCCAAACCAGGCAGTGATGCAGCTGCTCAGGATGCTCTCAATAGTCCCTCTATAGAATGTAGTGAGGATGGGGGTTGGGAGATGTGCTTTCCTCAGCCTTCGAAGAAAGTAGAGACGCTGCTGGGCTTTCTTGGTGATAGAGCTGGTGTTGAGGGACCAGGTGAGGTTCTCCGCCAAGTGAACACCAAGGAATTTGGTGCTCTTGACGATCTCCACAGAGATCGCATTGATGATGTCACTTTCTCCAAGACCATCACCACACGCTCCAACAAGAAGCCGTGGATGACTGCGGAGGTGCGCACGCTGCTGAGGTCCCGAGACTCCGCCTTCAGAGCAGGCGACAAGGCAGCCCTAAGAACAGCGAGGACCAAACTGTCCCGGGCCATCAGAGAGGCAAAGCGCGCACACGCCCAGAGAATCCACAGTCACTTCCAGGACAGCGGTGACACGCGGCGCATGTGGCAGGGCATCCAGGCCATCACCAACTACAGGAAAAGATCAGTTGCCTGTGACAAAGATGCCTCCCTTCCAGATGCGCTGAACGACTTCTACGCTCGGTTTGAAGTGCAGAACGACGTGGTGGCGAGGAAGACCACCCCTCCTCCCAATGACAAGGTGCTCTGTCTTTCCATGGCTGATGTGAGGAAAACTCTACGTAGAGTCAACCCACGGAAGGCTGCTGGACCAGACAACATTCCTGGTAGAGTGCTCAGAGGATGTGCAGACCAGCTAGCAGATGTTCTTACCGACATCTTCAACATCTCTCTGAGCAGCGCTGTCATTCCAACGTGCTTCAAGGCCACCACCATCATCCCCATGCCAAAGAATTCTTCAGTGTCCTGCCTCAACGACTACTGTCCCGTCGCACTTACACCCATCATCATGAAGTGCTTCGAGAGGCTCGTCATGAGGCACATTAAGACCCAGCTGCCCCCCTCACTAGACCCACTGCAGTTTGCGTATCGTCCAAACCGTTCAACGGACGATGCCATCACCACAACCCTCCATCTGGCCCTCACCCACCTAGACAATAAGGACCCATACGTTCGAATGCTGTTCATAGATTTCAGCTCAGCATTCAACACAATCATTCCCCAGCACCTGATTGGAAAGCTGAACCTGCTGGGCCTGGACACTTCCCTCTGCAACTGGATCCTGGACTTCCTGACTCCACCACCACCACACTGAGCACTGGGGCCCCCCAGGGCTGTGTGCTCAGTCCACTGCTGTTCACTCTGCTGACTCACGACTGTGCAGCAATGCACAGATCGAACCACATCATCAAGTTCACCGATGACACGACCATGGTGGGTCTCATCAGCAAGAACGACGAGTCAGCATACAGAGAGGAGGTGCAGCGGCTGACGGACTGGTGTAGAGCCAACAACCTGTTCCTGAATGTAGACAAAACAAAAGAGATGGCTGTTGACTTTAGGAGAGCACAAGGTGAACACACTCCGCTGAACATCAACGGCTCCTCTGTGGAGATCGTCAAGAGCACCAAATTCATTGGTGTTTACCTGGCGGAGAACCTCACCTGGTCCCTCAACAAGCCCAGCAGCATCTCTACTTTCTTCGAAGGCTGAGGAAAGCACATCTCCCACCCCCCATCCTCACTACATTCTATAGAGGGACTATTGAGAGCATCCTGAGCAGCTGCATCACTGCCTGGTTTGGGACTTGCACCGTTTCAGACCGCAAAGCCCTGCAGAGGATAGTGAGAACAACTGAGAAGATCATCGGGGTCTCTCTTCCCTCCATCAAAGACATTTACAATAAACACTGTATCCGCAAAGCAACCAGCATTGTGGATGACCCCACACACCCCTCACACAAACTCTTCACCCTCCTGCCCTCTGGCAAGAGGTACCGAAGCATTCGGACCCTCACGGCCACACTGTGTAACAGCTTCTTCCCCCAAGCCATCAGACTCCTCAATACTCAGAGACTGGTTTGACACACACACACACGTGTCCTGAGTTGCACTTTAATTACTGTCACTTTATAACTGTCTGCTACCCCAATAACTGCTATTCATATAGAACACTATCTCATAGTATGTTATGTTTACGTTTTTAGAAACTGTTATCTTTTTGCACTACTGTGTACTGGTCGGCGCTGTACTGTGTCTATTGTCCTGTTCATTGTCAGTAATTTGTTGTACTGTCCCGTACTTTTTGCACGTTTGCATGTGCACTTTATATAGGTATATATAGGTATTTTATATAGGTATTTTATTTTGTTGTGTAGTCTCATGTGGTCCTGTGTTGGTCCTTTGTTGTTTTTATGTAGCACCATGGTCCTGGAGGAATGTTGTCTCATTTTGCTGTGTACTATACTAACTGTATATGGTTGAAATGACAATAAAAAACCACTTGACTTGACTTGACATTTATAAATGTTTACGTATGGCTTTAGTACACTAAAATATTTGGAGGCCACTGTATTTTGTGATAATGCTTTCAGCTTGTTCGTTTCCCAGAGGCGCATGCGCCCTCCTTTACGCTAGGGGGCGGTGTTAACTATATGTCTTATACGCACATCGGCGCAGAACCACCCTGTGAGATACCCTGTGAGAATTCCTTAAAGAGACCACGCAAACTATTCATCCAACTATTATTCTATGAGTTTTCAGAGGTAGTGTTCTCGAGAAAAACACTAAATCCAATTTAACAGTTTGCACTTTTCTTAGCTGTGTAGTAAGTATAAAATAGCAGAGTTAGCATGGACAATATGATTGCACATAGCAAATAATTGGTCCAGAACGGTGTGTTGCATTGTCTAATTTAATGCTTTATGAAGAACTCGTTTTTTGAATTGGTGTTAGATCATTTTGTCATCCAATGTATTTAATTTATTTGTTGATCTGCAATCCCTGTCTCGATACGGCTCAGCTGAGGGAAGAAAGAACTGACACAGACTCAATGGTATCAAATCCCTTCTTCAAAGTTTATTGCTTCAGCATGTGGTTTTATGGTCCAGAAAACCACATTCCACTGGACCCTCACCAATGAAATAGTTCTTTACCTTATATGGGGGTGACATACATGTTTGAAGCTACGTGTGAAACGTGAGAGACAAGAAACAGATTCCTTAGAACATCTTTAGATCAGGGGACAGCTGTAGCTACCCAACAAAAGAAGTTTGAAAGAGGCCTTCATTATTCCACATTACATCACCAGAGAAGTTTTTGAGAAGCCTTAATTATTCCACAATTGGGCTTTTGAAACTTTTAGAGAGTTTCTATATGATAAACACAGGTGAAGGCAAGAATCCCGTTCGAGCAGAAACAGCTGGACGGTGTGTTTACTGTCCCCGCTGACGTCATCACGGGATGCAGTGCTGTGGTGTTGACGCATGGCGCAGCTCGAGACCCTCGCGCGCGCTCTCGCCTGTTCAGGTATACTGTGCCTGCGCTTCACTTGCAATGGCCTAAACCTGGCGTACAGAATCAGAGCTTACAGCGCTGCTGTAGTAAGTATTTGAAATTATTGTGTGTTGTTATATGCATGATGCACATAAAACGGTTCAATTCAAATTATATAATTTTTTTATATTATTTTAAAACTAATATAATTTTTTTATAAAATTATACAAATATAATTTAATAATTTGATATGTTATGTACAATGTATAATTTTAATATTTAAATTGCATAACAATAATATTAATATTCTTAGTGCTATTATTATGCTTGTTATATGTGTTTACAAAATGTCTATTAATTAAAAAAATATATAATTCTTGGAATCTTACTATCCGGCAGGATTACCTAAAGTCCCATGAGAGATTTACATCAAACAGTATTTTCTTAGGAGGTAGGTGTCACACACCCACACCCACTCTCTCACGCACCCTGCATCTGAAATCACATACTCTCGAGGTATGCAATGCATTTATTGAATAACTGGTAAGAAAGAACATCCTCTAGCTATGCAGGTGAGTTGTGTGCAGGGCGGCGTTACCTATAGGCGAGCTAGGCAGTTGCCTAGGGCCTCGGCCTTGGAGGCGGGGCCTCCAAAACATACACATGCTTATCCACCAATCAAGAGCAGCAAAATACTATGCTGTTTGTCCATTGGATATAACAATTGTCATTCACCTGTAGTTAAACCAATTAATATCACCGTTTACATGCGAGTCACTCCCAACCTCTGAATTTATGAATGAAGAGATTGTAGATGAATAAAATCCAACTTTTCTGCAAATTTATCTGATGGCACGGAAAACGAACTCATCCTTCAGGGGCTGCTAAGTGTAAGGCTAAGCAGGCATGCAAAGAAAGTGCAGCTCGTGATTCAGGTATCATCTATTTTTGAGTGATTGTAATGTATTGTTAAAAATAAACTGATTCTAACGATCAGCGTCATTTTTAGATAGATCATTTGACGGTTATTTCCAGTTCAAAAGAGCTGGCGCCGTTGATGGACTGAATTACGCTTCTGACACTTTGAATCCGAGCGTATGTAGCTACAATGCAGACTTTTGTTAGAAAAAAGAAATACGTTCTAAATGAACCGTCCGAAAGAGTCTGACTTCGAGTCATTGTTGGAGAGATAGAGGCGAATTCATGATTAACTGTTGAACTGAATCTTACAAAGGAGTCGATTCTCCTCGATGGAATCGATGACAACCTGTGGAATAGAATCTTGATTCCTAACGCCTCTGAATCAAGGAATCGATTCTTTTAGAATCGATTTCCAGCCCTAGTCAGGAGCTGACTCGCAAAATACTACAGAAAAAGTAAAGAGCAAACGCACTATACTAAAGCATTGTTTATTATGTTTTAAAACAGTCTGTATATCTTCTAAAACGCAGATTTTTAGCCTACATTAACTGCTCTAGTCTATCATAATAGACTATAGACCATAATAGACTTCATTTTTTTCGTTTTCCAATCATAAATACTGTTGCAATATTTATTGAAAATAATTATGCAATCTTAAGCATGCAATTGAAATGGCAGAAGAGATCCTCAAACTTCCACCATTACCATCAAAAACACAGCCCTGGAGCTTCTGAAATTTCTTCACCAGAAGCAACTGCAGGAGATATTTCCAAACCTCTGGATTGCTCTCAGAATTGCAGTTACCCTGCCAGTAACCGTAGCAGCTGCCGAGAGACGTTTCTCAAAACTGAAGCTTGTAAAAAATTACCTGCGCTCCACAATGACTCAGGAACGGCTTAGTGGACTTCCTTTAATCAGTATTAACAGAGAACTCGCACAGCAGATTTCTTATGAAGTAGTTATTGATGAGTTTGCTTAAAAAAATAAAGCAGAAGAGTGCCTCTGTAGGTGGCCATGGAATAAGAATAATAAGTGCTGGTCCAGATGACTTTTCAGATGATTTATTTTTTGTTTACCTTAATTAAAGTTACATTAATATGCACATTTAAGTAAAAATATAAAAATACTTATAACAGATTTTGTATAAATAAAATGGTTCAGAATCATATTTGTTTTCAAGCCTTTTTTATTAAATGATGTTTTATTAAAAAAGTTCGGGAGGAGCACATTCAGATAATCATTGAGATAAGAGGTATATATACTGCAGACTAACCTCTGTTCATTGACAGTTTATCAGCATCCCTCCACCGCCCCCATCTCCTCACTTTGATTTTTAATAATGTCTTATTAAACAACACAATCCAAAATACAATGCAATCCAATGTAATACTGTGTAAATCTGGCCAAAATTCAGAGCCTGCAGCCCTCCCCTGGACAGCATGCCAAATACGCATAATCTTTACTCTATTTAATTTGATGTAAGTGTGAACTCGTGAATTCTGAAAGGTGGAGAGGAGGAGGGCATGGCGGGGGGCCTCCAACATACATTTTGCCTAGGGCCTCCAAATGTCTAGAACCGGCCCTGCTTGTGTGAATACATTCTGGACATGTAATCCGTTAACATGTGCATTGTTCTGTAACCCAAATATATGAGGAAGTAACACAAACTGCAAAAAGCATCTACTCTGATTTTGTTAAACAAGTTCAATCTAATCACAAGGAACATCTGTCTTGGTATATATAGCACTTACAGTTAAACAGAGCTCCCTGAATTGCATTGCTCTTCTGTTTATTTTATTTGTATTTATTTTGAATCTGACGTCTTTTCAGCTACTGTGGTATTATGGGATAGTATAGATGTCCAGTGGTTTCACTTCGGAAACTCAGCGGATGTAGTTGGTCATCTGGATATTTCTCGCCTAATCTTTTATGAATACTAATGATTCAGGCACCCCACCCCATTGGCATTCTGTTTTTGGCATTGGCTACTATATATTAGTGAAGTATGCATATCCGAATGCAGCTTCAATCTCTCTCTCTCTCTCTCTCTCTCTCTCTCTCTCTCTCTCTCTCTCTCTCTCACACACACACACACACACACTTTTAGTTTTAAGTTGCATTATTGGCGTGACAAATATTTGAACATTCATATTGCCAAAGCTTTTACAGCTGAGCTGCATACAAATAAAACAGTGCAAAACAACATATAGAATGTGTACTTGACAAATAGTCTATGGTGTGACAATACTGAGGAAGTATACCAAATATACAAAACAAGATTTCTATTTTTGTTTGAGTGAGCAAAGGTTGACATGTGGTTATTTTTAAAAGAGGAATTGAAAAATCTACAGATAAAGCTTCAGATGAGGTGTTTTACTTTTTGCAAGAAAGTTATATGTGCCTGAAGTCAGCCTGCAGCTTTAAAGAATGGGTGAATATACAGTAAAGTGTATTTGTAATTCACTGTTCACAGTGTTGGAATAGTTGGATGATTTACCCCCATATTTATATTGATATTATTATTTATTTTTTAAGCCATTTTATACCTTATAATCATATAGAGATCTTGTCCTTTGCAGGGTGAAATTCACATTAAATTGTCATTCACTGGGTCATCAGGAAGTTGTGAATTTCTGAGACGAAAAGGAATTTGTTTTGACCTAGATTGCATGTCAAATGACCGTAGCTGCTGAGGTCATTGCGCTCTCTCTCTCTCAATTCAATTTAAAGTGCTTTATTGGCGTGACAAAATCATTTTATATTGCCAAAGCAATTATGTAGAAGAACAGAACAGGAATTGAACAAGGACTAGAACATGAAAACAAAAATAACTATAAAGAAATAAATACATAATAATAATAATAATAAATAAATAATAAAAATAAATCTCTCTCTCTCTCTCTCTCGTGTGTGTGTGTGTGTGTGTGTGTGTGTGTGTGTGTGTGTGTGTGTTTTCAGGACGTTCTATGGGTGCTCGTGCAGCTGTGGCTGTGGGTCAACTCAAGTGTGTAGATCAGGAGGATGCAGTGCAGGGTCTTCTGTGTTTGTCATTCCCGCTACATCCACCAGGACAAACACACACACATATTCAGCGGAGTAAAGCCCTCCGTGAGCTGTCACACACCCCTGTGCTGTGTGCTGTGTGTGAACAGGTGAACGCTTTGCAAGTTTTAGATACTGAGCACACCTTCAACTAACAGTAAATTACTTGCAGTACATGGTTTAAACTTCACAGATGAGGATGTTATTGGACAACAGAATGATTGTTTTATTATTAGTATTATTTTGTAGGAAAATCTGGGTTTTGATCACAGCAAAACTAACAGGTTCTTTTATTGATAACACTTTACAGACCTTATCTTGTGCTTGTTTTTCTCAGAAACTTCTGGAAAATGTTATGGGGGTAATGGAGTGCCCTACTGCCATTCACTGGGTAAAGGGTGCGAACCATGGACTCAAAGTACAGGACAGAACAGAAGAATCTGTGCTGGAGGAAGTCAATTCACAAATCATTGCATGGATTCTACAACACAAATGAAATGTGCATTTATAATAATGATAATGACGACTGTTAGATGGACCGAAGATGAAACCAATTGTGCCTGCGCTTTGAAAACTGTTTAACTTTCTGTACCGTTACAGACCTTGTATATAAGAATAATAAAGGTTATATTACAAATATTTTTTCTTACTATATTTTTATTTACTTGGTGGAAATTAAAATATATTAATACATTTACTAAAAAAATATTAGTGTCATTAATAATAATTTGCATTCTGTAGCTAAAAGCTTGATGAGAAAAAATGCATTGATAAAATATAATAATAAATAATTATGTAATGTTTGCTCTAAAATGCGGAGAACCCGAGAATTGTGAGAAAAGCATAAATCGAGGTTATTGAGAGCAAATGTTTGTGGGTATAAAGGCAGAAATGGGAAGCTTATACTTTTAAGTCTGACAACACAGTGGACAAATTTGCTATAACTTTACACATAAAAGGGAAACGTTTTTATTACACTTAAAGCATATTAACACGTAATGTTTATTTCTCGTGGCTATACATTTTGAAATAGGGAGTGTTTTAAGGTTTACGGATTGGATAATAACTTTAGATGTTCACGTTTTAATCTTACGTACTAAGGATGGTGTTGTCTACTGTTGTGATGTATAACTTTTTCCTCATACATACAAAATAATGCTAAAATTAAAATGTTGTTACAAGCAGGAATGAATTAAACTAATACAAAATGTGTAAAAAGTGTTGTGATAGAAATGCTGATGAACTGTTTATGGCTGTGGTCCTTCACACACTATTTAGACTGGTACGACAACACCTTGCGTTGGCTGAATTCATTGTGCTGAATGTGGTGATTACCAGCATGCAGTCCCAGCCCATGGCCTTCCTGACTGACTTCACCCTGCCTGGGGACCTGAAAGATGTCTTGTGCCTCTCACATCCTGACCTCCTGATGGAAGATTGTTTAAGGATTGTTTAAGAAATTCTCTGTACTTAGCAGGCTGTTTGGAAAACCAAAACCTACATGTTCAGGAAGTTCATATATGACTGGTTCCGCTATTGCTACTCGAATTACACTCAAATGATGAATGTCTGCAAAAATAACTGCTTGTTTTCATTTACAAATGCAGTCACATGATAAAATTGATTCATATTTCTCAAAGATGATGTCTCTGGAGCCACAGGTGAAATTGGACATCTCAAGCCGAGCTGCAGACTGTCGGAAAAGGAAGTTCTTGAGCTTATTGAGAAGGGTTTCCTCTTTCAGGAACATGTCTGCACACATGAAGGAAGTGATGCAGTGGTGCAGGAGCTGTAAGCGCTATCAAGAGCACAAGCAGCTCGCCTTCCTACATCTTAAGTGTCTGAGAATGGAAGGTCTGGAAGCTGAAGGTGTCAGGTACAACAAAATACTGAATATTTAAATGACTTGTAATATGTAATTGTGTGTAAGGTCAGATTTAATGATTGGGGGTAAAGGGGTCTTATTGTACTGTCACATAAAGAAAAACAAAACATTGTAAGCACCATTGCCTTCATGCACTGTGGGGAAAAAAAAAGAATAAATTATAATATTTTTTTGTGATCATTTTTCTGTAAAAATAATTAAACATTTGTGAAATTCACCTGTTTTGTCACTTGTTTATGCTTAAAACAATCTACCAGTGCCACAAGACAAAATACACTTGCATTCAAAATGTGTTTTTAAGAACAAGCCTGAAAATCTTTTTCAGTTTTGCTCATCAGGTAGATTTGTCTTATTCTAAGGATGTTAATGTATATTTTTTATTGAAAAGCCAGACAATAATACTTGATGTGTTTTTGCAGTATGTAACTAGTGATAATTGCCAAAATAAAGTTTGACACCAATAACATTTTTGTGTATTAAATCTAATCATGTCATCATTTTTTTCAACCCCAGGACGGAAATCAGATTGAAGAAGTTTAAGTTCAAAGTTCGAAAGGCATTGATGCTTCAGAAGACCTTTCCACCAAAACGTTCCTGTACCTTCGCTGCTCTTTGGAGAAACAAATGGCACCGAAGAACCGGTCTTAGATCAATCATGACACACTACAGAACTGCCAGACGCTCTACAAGAGTTAAAGACTTGTTTGAGGTGTCATCGAAACACCGGGAAATCCAGCCCACTGGAACAACCCTCTAAAGAAAAGGTGTCTGCAATCAAATTGGCACCCAATCACGAGGACAAATTGGATTCACAGGCCCTGTTGAAGAATCTAAATAATATGCCCAAAGATGACATTGATGATATTTTCTCATCCATTGAATTTTAGTTGTTCATAGTGTTGGTAGAATGAATCCATGAGTGTTATTTTTTATCATTCAAACTTAAGCATGAAAACTGACGTCATTGTATGAAAAAGACAAATTAATTTAATCTTTCCATATGAATTCTTTGTAATAATTTTGTCCTGCGATTATGCTGCAAGGAATGTGGCAAAAAAAAAAAGAGTAAAAAAGTGAGAGGATGAACCTGCTGTCAAGAGGAAGTTTGTGAACTTTTTCCCTCATTGGCACATAAAATGTCATCAGAATTGTAACTTTCATTTATCTTCTGGATGGATAGATTATATTGATAATTTAGGGGAATTAATTTGCAAAACTGGAAAATACATTCTGTAAACCTTACCTGGTAAATTGGCCAATAAAGGGGCATTTTAAAATGACTCAATTCATGTTTAATATTGTAGTTTGATATAAAAATAATCATTTTTATGATGTAATTTAAAAGAGCATTCACATGTCACCTTTTTTCATTCAATTACAAGTTGAGTAAAAAAAAACAAATGTACCCTTTGACAGGATTGCTGCTGACATGTTTAGAGAGAGGTTGTATTTTTATTTATTTTTTTAAAAACATGATGGACTGGCACTTTCAACAACCTCAAATTTAAATCAACATCACATGCTTGTGCAGGGTTTACTCTCAACTATATGCTTATGTTCAATAAACCAAATTAGAGAGTTGTATTCTCAGAGTAACCAGCTAATGCCACAATAAACAGCACTTTTACAACATTTCAGAATCAGAAAAAGCTTTATTGCCAAGTACGTTACACAGACAAGAAATTTGTTTTGGTGTTGTAGGTGCGTGTCACACAATCTCTAAATATAAGAAACAAGTATTAAAATATAAGCAATATAAATATGTCCACACAGTATATATTAAAAGTAAGAATAAAAATAAAAAAGAGCAGTAGAGTCAGTACAGTGGCATGCAGAGGTGGAGTGTGGAGACTGTCAGGGTGGGTACCGGGCCTTGTTGATAAGGCAAGTGGCGGATGGGAAGGAACTGTTCTTGTGGCGTGAGGTTTTTGTCCTGATGGACCTCAGCCTTCTGCCAGAGGGGAGTGACTCAAAGAGACTGTGGCCGGGGTGGGAGAGATCAGCCACAATCTTTACAGCACGCTTCAGGGTCCTGCAGGCATACAGGTCCTGGAGCGGCGGCAGATTGCAGCCAATCACCTTATCTGCAGACCGGATGACACGCTGCAATCTGCCCTTGTCCTTGGCAGTAGTAGCAGCGTACCAGATAGTGATGGAGGATGTGAGGATGGTCTCAATGATGGCTGTGTAGAAGTGCACCATCATTGTCATTGGCAGGTTCAATTTCTTCAGCTGCCGCAGGAATTACATTCTCTGTTGTGCTTTCTTGATGAGGGAGCTGATGTCTGTGAGTCGGAGACGTGTTTCCCCAGCTTCACATGCTGCTTCCTGTCAGACAAGAAGTCACTGATCCACCTGCAGGTGGAGTGATGCACACTTAGCTGGGAGAGCTTCTCCTGGAGCAGTGCCGGGATCCACCATCAGGATCCTGGCGTAGGTTCCTGTGGAGTCCAGGTGCTGGAGGATGTAGTGGAGGGCCAAGTCGACTGCATTGTCTACAGACCTGTTGGCTCTGTATGCAAACTGCAGGGGGCCAGGAGGGGGTCAGTGATGTCTTTGAGGTGTGAAAGCACAAGGCGCTCAAAGGACTTCATAACCACAGAGGTCAGGGCAACGGGTCTGAAGTCATTAAGTCCTGTGGTCCTTGACTTCTTGGGAACCGGGAAGATAGTTGACTTGAAGCAGGCTGGCACGTGACATGTCTCCAGTGAGGTGTCAGTTCTTTTTATCGGTTTTGTTTAAAGTTAATTTCTATTCTAATACTGAGTCAAGGTTTTCTAAAGCTTTAAGCAACTATGCAATGTACAATAAAACATACTACTAATCTTTATAAGAGTTCAGTTTACACCATAATCTATGCCAGAATGCCTCATGCATCTCAGGGTCCAGTGGCCAGTCGAGGTAGGTCCTACTTTTAACCAGCCGTGCCAATCTATGATGGGAGGATAGCAACCGAGATGGAATCTTTTCAAGGAACACCAGGTTAAGAATATCCCTGTGTTCTACCTGTAGCCGGTAAGTAGCCAGCTGCATCTCCAGAGAACACCAGTTACTACGGAGGTAATTGTGGCTGACAAGGCAAAGAGTTCGGCGACTTGCATAAATGCAGTCGGTGATGTTTTCCACAATGTCTTGCCCCAACCGGAAGTCCCGACTGTGGAGACAAATTCTCAGGAATGGAGGGCCACGCTGCTCCAAGTTTGGCAGAAGTTCATTTATGACCCAATGCTCATCCTTACAGCTGTAGGACACAAAAACATCATAGCGGTACCGCTGTTTGCCATTTAGATGCAAAGCCTCTCGGAACCATCCACTGGCAATGTTATAGAATGGCTTTATGTATTGGCCTGCACATTGATATGACAGTACTCCAATCATAAAGAAAAATAAAAAAGCTGAGGTGGAGACAAACAGCACAAATTCAATAGAAAATGAGCAATTCTCCTTGGTGTAAAGAATGAAGTTGAGATGGTCCATTCCATTATCAGCCAAGCACTGTAGTTCTTTCATGGTGGGCCTGTACATATAAACCTGCACCTGCCTGTTGTCCTTCACCCATGAGACCAGCCATGCATTATCACAACTGCAGTACAGATTAAACCTCTGGAGATGGAGGGACCTTATACTGGTGAGATGTTCCACAAAGTTTTGTAGAATGTTAACATGATCTCGTGGCATCAACACTAGACCTGTCAGTGCACTTAAGTCCTTCGTCAGACTTCCATCCAGAAAGAATATTCTGCAGTTAGTCAGGAACAGTGTTTGTAGTTTTGTCAGATTGTGAAACATTATTCCCAAGTTTGCCTGTTTGGACAAATCAATGTTTTCCAGTCTTAGGGTTTTTAAATGAACAAGCTCATTGATTACTACCAAATCTCCAATATTGTCTGAGAACGTTGATTTGAATTCCAGATTGACAACTGATCTAGCGTATTTCCCAATGAATTCTTTTCCACAGGTTACATATGCTGCATTTATCAGAAGTGTGACTATAGATGTCAAGAACGGTCTGTTGCAGTCCTCAATGGTCACATATTGACCTTTGATGGTGAAGTCTAAGCTCTTATTCAGTGTACTATTGCTGCCAATCACGAGCTGCATTGGTCTCAGACCTGAACTAATGATCATGTGACTCAGATTATACGGGATTCTTCCAAATATATCAGATAAATTCAGCTTGATCAGTGACATGTGAGGTGGGAAGTTGAGATCTCCCAACAGAAGTGTACATAAGTTAATAAAATGTCCAAAAGAATTTGTTTCAATTTGAATTATTGGATTTTCTTGAAGATCTAGGGCCGTCAGTCCATAGAGACCACTGAATGTGTCTTGATAAATGTAAGATATTTTGTTTTTACTGAGGTTCAAATGTGTTAATTTGATTAATCCAATAAAAGAAAATTTTTGTATGATGGAAATATTACTTGCAACTAATTCCAGAATTTCAAGATTTGTGAAACACATAAATTGGTGGGAGATTACCTTTCCCATGTGATTTGAGTTTAGATACATAAAGGACAGCTGTTTGACTGACTGTGGAAAGGACAAGCAAAGAGATTGGAAATCAGTTGGTCTGAGCGCATGAAAAGATACATCAATTAACGAAAGGTTGCTGAAAATCTGGAAGATCAAATGTACATCTAAAAGGGTTACAATCCCAGCTACTTCTGACTCATATACGAGAACTATTTCTTTAATCTCTTCACAGATAGAGAGATACTGATACTGAATGCCTTCAGAGATAGTGGTAGTTGTAGGTGGAAAGTTAATAGTCTGGTAATAAACAGATATAGATTCAATAGAATACAACTTTGCTGCAATACACAACACATCAATATTAAGTACATCCACCATGAATTTCAATGTATTGATTTTATTTACGCCAATCAAGGAAAGTTCTCGGAGTAAATCTTCTTTTAAACCAAATTCCAAGTAAAACAAATTTCCCAGCACTTCCAAAGCTCCCTGATCTATATGCTGTACTGATTCTAGAATCAAAAATACCGTTTCGATATTGTATACAGTGGATATGTATTCGTGAGAGGGGTTGATCAAAGAACAGTTTGGGAAATTAAGACTATAAAACTCCTGATAAAGTATAAACCTCTCCAGTGGTTTCACATTTGCCAGTCGACACAGAACCTCAGACAGATCTTTCAAACACTTTGTGATTTGTAGGTCTTTTAACTGAGGAATTGTATCAAAGACATTATTTGCCATTAATGACAAACTGTATTTGGAAAGAATTAAACTTTTAAGTGAAGGAAAGCCACTGAAATCGATAGCTACCTCACAACAGCCATCTGGCCAGAAAGACAAATTTAGAGAAGTTACATTTACCAAACCAGTAAAGGCTTCCGGAGAGATCTCTGAAAAACATCCATTAATTTCAAGGTATTCCAAAGAAACAAAGTTGGAAAAGGAACCTGGATCCAAAGCAGTATAACTAGAGACTGTGGCTCTCTCCATGTAGATGCAAAGGTTCTGTAAATCAGATGGAAGCCCACGGAGATCTTTCCTAATGTTGGTGACTTGGTCGCAAATGGCAGTGTTTGTTTTTCCAGCACATATTTCTGCAGGAAATTCTTCCACATCCTTGTAGAAAATACATTTATCTTGAAGCAAAGCAAATACAGTCTTTACAATCAGTATGAAGATTGAGAAGAAAAGAACCATCTTCAATTCCTGATCAATCCGTGGAGAGTGTAAATGTATCTTCTGATTACACTTGATGTTAACTATCCGTCACTGAAGGTTATTAACCGTGTCACATATGTTCACGTTAGAAATACATTTCCCTTTTTTGTGTCACACATACATATATAGAGAGAACTAGAGGCTGATAGTGAAGTTCTGCTTTATGACCACTGCTTCCTGTAACAGGTCATGCATTCATGCAGACAGAGCAGTTATCCATCATCCTATTCTTTGTCTCCGGTCTAATTATCTTAAGAAGTGGACAGGAGATGTGTCCACAAAGACTGTGTCGACCTCAGCGGACACCTCTAAACTTATGTCAGTGCTTAAACAGCTAACTGCTGGTGTTAAGACTCCGGATAGAGGTCAGTCAATTAAAGAGACAGCATGAGCATGCACCACATGGTTTTCAACGTGATTTTTCTAGACAGAGATGTTACTCACCTGAGCATGGTAGAGATAAACACCGCCATTCTCCACACTCATCCCTAAGTAGGTATGCACTCTCGTCTACTTCTCCTTGGCATTGCTCCTCCTCCCATGCTGGCTATTCTGCTGGTGGTCCTACACCTGGTTATACTAGATGAGGCTACTCACCATCACCTGCATCCTCTCCACATCATAGAGATCATCACTATTCCTCCATCCATCGGGATGCCGACAGATATCAGAGCTATGACAACTGTCACATCGTCATCATCATCATGAAGGAAACATTAGCCCAGCTCTTCATCATTGACATCTTCACATCAGCCCGACCTCCAATCAGCAAGATCATCACAAGACAGACTGGCACTCCAACAGGTTATCCAGAGAGACGCAGAACCTACAGCTTTCCAGTAATCATTCGCCGTCGCCCAGTGATCGTCAACACGTTAGTTTTGTTGATGAGGAAATCGATCTTCTGGGAAACGGCTGGTAGCAGGTACTACTGGCCAAGTGTCTGCTAAGCCTGAGAGTGGGCCCAAACAAACTGAACTGGTAACGTCTGACATCCCCACACCATATGTTTTTGCTGTCATTGAGAACACTGCCATACAAGCTTTTTTAGACACAGGTTCAGAAATTTCTTGATTAGCGAATCACTGAGAATGTCCATTCCCTCTCTCATGATAAAGCCAATTTAAAAGTCCTTTTTCTTGGCAAAATCAGTGACTGGAGACTGTCTTGACACCCTTGGTATGCTGCCTATTACCATTAGGCTGGCTGAGGGAGTATTCATTCATAATGTCCAGGTAGTCAGAAATGCTACACAGTCAGTTATCCTTGGTTGGGATTTTCTTCAAAAAATTCATGCTGCAATTGATCTCAGAGGGAACCAGTTAAAACTGTGGAACTGGACTGTCCCTCTTTTATGTTCATAGCACATTGCCCCTCTTAAGTGTAATGCTGTGACATTAGCACCTGTATTTATCCCTGCAATGTCACAAATGAACATTCTGGCAAAAATTCAACCCCCTACGGTTGAGCCAGAACTCCTATGCAATTATACAGGACTTTTTGACCCTGAAACTCATACAGTACCAGGTCTTTTTGTAGCACGTACCGTAACCCGTCAAAGCTGGTGTAACTTCTGTTCGAGTCATGAATCAAATAAGTGAGGATTGCCATGTTCCCTGTGGCACTAGGCTAGGTGAGTTTAATTCCTTAGTCAGTCAGAAAGGTGAAGAATATGCAGTGTTTGAACCTACTGTAGCTCAAGTACAGACTGAAATTGAGCCCTACCTGAAATCAAAGCTAGACTTAAGTCAGTCGGCAGTGGACGAAGAGCATCAAAATCAGCTGGAGGCTCTGGTTTCAAAATATTCAGATGTCTTTAGTATGTACGACAATGCTTTAGACAGCTTGTCAGGGGCATGCTGGTTCAGTCCTATGGATTTGTCAAGCGGCTACTGGCAAGTTGAGCTAAACCCGGATGATTGGAAGAAAACTGCATTCAATAAAGGGTGTGCTTTATATCAGTTTTAAGTGATGCCCATGGGTCTTACGAATGCCCCTCCAACGTTTCAATAACTCATGGAGCTGGTGCTTCATGGACTCCATTGGAAAGTTTGTCTTGTCTAGCTTGATGATGTTCTTGTATTCAGTCAGATGTTCAGTGAACATCTTAGCAGCCTAGAGGAAGTGTTCAGTCGTTTCCGGTCTGCAAGTCTTAAGCTGAAGGTTAGTAAATGTCATTTTGCTCACAGTCAAGTGTCTTACTTGGGTCATGTTGTGTCCAGTCAGGGTCTCCTGCCAGATGAAAAGAACCTGGATAAAGTCCGGTCTTGGCCTACTCCAAGAACTGTCACTGAAATGAGAGCCTTTGTTGGTCTCTGCTCCGATTATAGGAGGTTTATAATATATTTTGCAATCATATCAGTTCCCCTACATGCACTCACACAGAAATGTGCTGTTTTCCAGTGGTCCAGTGAATGTGAGGATGCTTTCCAATCATTGAAGCACTCCGTCACTAGTCCTCCCATTGTGGCTCATCCTATATTTACACAGCCTTTTCTGTTGTACACAGATGCCTCTCAGGACTGTATAGGTTGAGGATAAGAAGGAGCGTGTAATTGCATACGCAAGTCACACTCTCACTCCTTCGGAAAGGAAATGGTGAACTTATGACCATGAGCTTTGTGCTGTGGTATGGTCAGTCAGATATTTCAGACATTTCTTGTCAGGAGCTCCTTTCAAAGTTGTCACTGCCCACAAACCCTTGTTGAATTTGAAGAAGGCCCCAGTTTATAATGACAACTTCACCATCCTTCTCAGAGAAGGAAAGCAGCATAGTAATGCTGATTCCATGTCCAGGCATCCTAGCTCACCTGTGAAAAAATCAAAAGCAGTTCAGTGTGTAATTTCAAGCCCCAAATTCGCTGTAGAATTCCCCTCTTCTTACAAAATGCAGAACATTTGTGATGTTCTTCCTGATCCTGGTCTGACACTATCGGTTCACTTAAAAAAATTGCAAGCTCAGCAAAGGGATGATTTTTGTGTAAATATGGTCATAGACTGGAAAGAGAAAAGTAATCAAAGGCCACCATTAGGCAGACTTAAGCGTTCCTCTGCCACCTTGAGAAAGCTCTGGCATGAATTTTCCAAATTGTCAGTCCAAGATGGAATTTTGTGTCATAAAGTGAAACCCTCTCCTCATAGCTCACATGCTTACCAAATAGTCTTACCTGCTGTACTCATTCCAACTGCTCTTAAGTGTTTCCATGGAGAGAAGTTTAATGGACATTTAGGTGCTGAGCGCACTTTACTGAGAGCCAGGAAAATCTGTTACTGGCCTTACATGTCTCGAGATATCCAGAAACACTGTGCTGAATGTTTATCCTGTCAGTCCTGTAGTGTTACCATTCCTCATGAAAGTGCCCCAGTGCAGTCCATTCACACAGAGAGACCATTCCAAAAGATTGCTGCCGATATCACAGAGTTGCCTGTTTCTTCACAAGGGAATAGGTATTTGTTGGTTGTGATGGGCTATTACAGTCGCTTTGTCAACCTTTACCCTCTGAGAGATCAGCGAGCTACAATTGTTGCACAGCGCATTTTTGAGGATTACATCAAAAAGCATGGGATCCCTGAGTCAATCCATACTGACCAAGGTAGACAGTTTGAGTCTAATTTGTTAAACATTTGTGCAGTCAGCTTGGAATCAAGAAGACACGCACCTCTCCCTACCATGCACAATGTGATGGTAAGGTCGAAAGACTAAATCGCACATTGAAAAATCAACTTTCTAAGTATATATATGAGAGTGGAGGTGAATGGGATAAATATCTGCCTCAAGTGGAGTTGGCTTATAACTCAAGTGTTCATTCAAGTACCTGGTTTTCTCCTTTCTTTCTGGCACATGGAAGGGAACCACATTTACCTATTGACATCCTCTTGAACTGTAGTCCTGCGGTGACCTCCTGTACACCAGGCACACCAGCGGAGCTGTTGTGTGTCCACCAACAAACTATCTGCCCATTAGCAATTGATTGTATAGCTATTTGTCCACCAACAGATCACTGCCCATTCATTTGACTGTAAGTGGGACTACCCACATACAATTTATTCAACAGACTATCTGCCCATTAGTAATTGATTGTATAGCTGTATGTCCACCAACAGACTATCTGCCCATTAGCAATTGATTGTATAGCTGTATGTCCACCAACAGACTATCTGCCCATTAGCAATTGATTGTATAGCTATATGTCCACCAACAGACTAACTGCCCATTAGCAATTGATTGTATAGCTGTATGTCCACCAACAGACTAACTGTCCATTAGCAATTGATTGTATAGCTGTATGTCCACCAACAGACTAACTGTCCATTAGCAATTGATTGTATAGCTGTATGTCCACCAACAGACTAACTGCCCATTAGTAATTGATTGTATAGCTGTATGTCCACCAACAGACTAACTGCCCATTAGTAATTGATTGTATAGCTGTATGTCCACCAACAGACTAACTGCCCATTAGCAATTGATTGTATATCTTTATGTCCACCAACAAACTATCTGCCCATTAGCAATTGATTGTATAGCTGTATGTTCACCAACAGACTATCTGCCCATTAGTAATTGATTGTATAGCTGTATGTCCACCAACAGACTATCTGCCCATTAGCAATTGATTGTATAGTTGTATGTCCACCAATAGACTATCTTCCCATTAGCAATTGATTGTATAGCTGTATGTCCACCAGCAGACCACCATTCATTTGACTGTAAGTGGGACTACCCACGTACAATTTATTCAACAGACTATCTGCACATTAGCAATTGATTGTATAGCTATATGTCCACCAACAGACCACTGCCCATTCATTTGACTGTATGTGGGACTATCCACATGCAATTAATTTGCATTGGCTGAAATAATCACTTGGTGTTAAGTAGAATTTATATGTTTTGAAGGGTGCACTATGTTCAGGGGGAGTCCTACAGTCACCTAAATGTGATAATATGTCATAAATTTAATAATGGAGTTATAAAAATGAAGTACACCAAGTGATGATTTTGGGTCAATTAAATTGAAGGGAAGTGGGTACTACAAGTCCACCAAGTGATGATTTCAGCCAATGCAAATAAATTGCAAGTGGGTAGACCCACATCCAATCAATTTAATGGGTCAAAAATCCTCACTTGGTGGACTTCATTTTTATAACTCCAGGATCAAATTTATGACTTAAAATCACATTTAGGTGACTGTAGGAATCCCCCTGAACAGCATAAGCCCTTCAAAACATAAAAGTTTCACTGACCATGAAACCTTTATTTCTCTGCATGGGAAAAATTGTACATGGGATGTCCAGATCTCAGCTCTAGACAGATTTAGGAAGCTGAAACCTCTGTTTCTGGTCATCTCCAAGCCTCCTCTTTCTATGGTATAAATTTCAAGAAGATCGGAGGAAGTCGAAAATTTCGCGCAAAAAAATAAAATGGTAAGTGGGATTGCTCTTCCCGATGTCCTAAATACCCCAGATTTCTCACGGTGACACGTCAAGGGCCCCTTATCGACATACTAAGAGGACATTTCATTATTTTCAACAGATCTCTCTGCCTGTCATAGGAATCAATGAGACAGACTTCATTTTAGGCCTGTGTGCAACAGTACATTCATCGGAGGCTTTAATACTTAGCAATCCCCCAGGGATTTCAAAATCTAGGACCTGACTTGGGGGCCCCTGGCAATCAAATATCTGAAATTTCAAGGTTCTGCTACCTTCGGAACCTCCTTTTCTAGAAATCCAACTTGCCCATTGAACCAATGCAATTCTACAGCGGTTTCGTGTAAGGGGTTAAAATTGGTGCTAAGACCTGGGTGCTTCGAATGCTTCATTGTTGGGCCCTCAGAAACAACATATTAAAAAGGTGTGTCCCTCAGTTAAGGAAGTACTTTAAAAAAATTAAGAAAAATATTATAGAACAATTATTGTCACATTACACACATTAGTCAGCCAATTAAGCACTTAACGAAGTCATTGGGACTTGAAACTTTGCACACTGACTAGGGGGCCCCTGTCGTTTGGAGCTTTCGGAGTCGTGTCTATGGTCCTGCTGTGAAAATGAATGGTACAAATGGTAAGTGGGACGTGTTCTAACTTTGCACCCTGAGCTCCAAAGGACCCCAAATTTCAAAAGCCCCTTATCGACATACTAAGAGGACTAAGGTCTAGGATGGGAAAAAGTATTTTTCATTATTTTCAACAGAACTCTCTGCCTGTCATAGGAATCAATGAGACAGACTGCATTTTAGGCCTGTGTGCAACAGTACATTCATCAGAGGCTTTAATACTTAGCAAGCCCCCAGGGCCTCCAAAATTTAGGACCTGACTCGGGGGCCCCTGAGAAGCTACTGTTGTGAATTTGGAGCCGTTTGAACCTTTTGGGGTTGTGTACACGGACCGCTGTGTAAATACAAGGTACAAATTGTACGTGGGATGTGCTCTAACTTTGCTCCCTGGGCTCCAACGGAGATGAAATTTCACTCGGTTGCACACCTGGTGCCCCTCTATCACGTACTAAGAGGGCAGACTCCTGCGATTCTTTTTTTCACCTTCAAAATATGCCTTTTTGAGGGTGTCGTCGGGCACCGCGGCCACCAAACACGTGGCCCGTGAATTCCCAGAGCGTAAAAACCTATTTGGGAAAAACAGTTGGTTAGGGGGATGATAATGGGTCCGTGGGACTCTAGGGGTCTCAGTGGGCAGTGGTGAGGCGCACCGCAGCTTACAGTCCGTTTGGGCATGTAAACCGGACCAATCACTATTTGGAAATTTCTTCGTCCACAAACCGAAAAGATCCATCCAGTCTATGAGCTAAGTGGCAATAGGGCGGTACACGAACCTGTCATCGTCCCTTGCATCCATGAAACTTACAACGGCAGGTGATCACAATGGGCAAATTTCCACCAACCCTCTAAGTTCCCTTATCTATGTTTTACCCTATATAAGTCTGTTTGTTTCTCCCCTTTGTGTTCAGTCTTGAGCCTTCGTTCCGTGTTCCTCCCGTGACCAGTTCTCAGATAAGTCTTTTCCCTGTTGTACTTATTGACCCTTGTGTCACTTTTATTTCTCAGTTTTTGTGGAAGCTCAGCTTACGCAGTTTATTTGTACTTTTTGACCCTAGTGTCTCTTTTGTTTCTCAGTTTTTGTGGAAGCTCGCCTTACCCTGTTTATTTGGTTTATTTGTACTTTGTAGGACACCAAACACTTGAGCACCACAGACCTGGGTTTGATCCCTGCCTACAGCAGCCCCGTTACAGATAGAGCGAGTGCAATACCATCCCCGCTGCCCCGATTCTCCTGTCAACCTCCTGCTCCATTGTCCCCTCACTCGTGAACAAGACCCCGAGGTACTTGAATTCATTCATTTGGGACAATACCTCCTACCCGGAGTATGCACTACATTGTTTTCTGCTGAGAACCATGGCCTCAGATTTAGAGGTGCTAATCCTCATCCCAGCCGCTTCACACTTGACTGCCAAGCGATCCAGTAAGAGCTGAAGATCACGGACCGATGATGACATGAAGACTACATCATCTGGAAAAAGCAATGATGAGATCCCTAGCCCACCTGAAAAGCACACCTTCCTCACCCCGACTACCCCTTGATATCCTGTCCATGAATATCACAAACAGGATTGGTGACAAAGCGCAGCCCTGGCGGAGAACAACACCCACATGGAACGAACTCGACTTCGTGCCGAGGACCCGGACACAGCTCTCGCTTTGGACGAACAGGGATTGGATTGCCCTAAGAAGAGACCCGTACTCCCGCAGCACCTCCCACAGTCTCTCCCTGGGGACCCGGTCATACGCCTTCTCCAGATCCACAAAACACATGTAGACCGGATGGGCATACTCCGAGGCCCCCTCCAGGATCCTTGTGAGAGTAAAGATCTGGTCCATCGTTCCAATTTAGGAGCCATCGATGTTCAGCGGAGAGTGGTCACTCTGTGCTCTCCTAAAGTCAACAACCATCTCTTTTGTTTTGTCGACATTCAGAGACAGGTTGTTGGCTCTACACCAGTCCGTTAGCTGCTGCACCTCCTCTCTGTATGCTGACTTGTCATTCTTGCTGATGAGACCCTCCACAGTAGTGTCATAGGCGAACTTGATGATGTGGTTCGAGCTGTGCATTGCTGCACAGTTGTGAGTCAGCAGAGTGAACAGCACTGAACTGAGCACCCCTGGGGGGCCCCAGTGCTCAGTGTGGTGGTGGTGGAGATGCTGTTCCTGATCCGGACTGACTGAGGTTTCCCAGTCAGGAAGTCCAGGATCCAGTTGCAGAGGGAGGTGTCCAGGCCCAGCAGGTTCAGCTTTCCAATCAGGTGCTGGGGAATTATTGTGTTGAATGCTGAACTGAAGTCTATGAACAGCATTCGAACGCATGAGTCCTTTTTATCTAGGTGGGTGAGGGCCAAATGGAGGGTGGTGGTGATGGCATTGTCTGTCAAATGGTTTGGACGATACGCAAACTGCAGTGGGTCTAGTGAGGGGGGCAGCTGGGTCTTAATGTGCCTCATGATGAGCCTCTCGAAGCACTTCATGATGATGGGTGTGAGTGCGACGGGACGGGACGGTAGTCATTGAAGCAGGACACTGAAGACTTCTTTGGCATGGGACGATGGTGGTGGCCTTGAAGCACATTGAAATGATGGCGCTGATCAGAGAGATGTTGAAGATTTCGGTAAGAACATCTGCTAGCTGGTCTGCACATCCTCTGAGCACTCTGCCAGGAATGTTGTCTGGTTCAGCAGCCTTCCGTGGGTTGACTCTACATAGAGTTTTCCTCACATCAGCCGTGGAAAGACAGAGCACCTTGTCATTGGGAGGAGTGGTGATCGTGACACTATTATTATGCTTGTTATATTTGTTTACAAAATGTCTATTAATTAAAAAATATATAAATATAATTCTTGGAATCTTACTATCCGGCAGGATTACCTAAAGTCCCATGAGAGATTTACACCAAACAGTATTTTCTTAGGAGGTAGGTGTCACACACCCACACCCACTCTCTCACGCACCCTGCATCTGAAATCACATACTCTCGAGGTATGCAATGCATTTATTGAATAACTGGTAAGAAAGAACATCCTCTAGCTATGCAGATGAGTTATATGAATACATTCTGGACATGTAATCCGTAAACATGTGCATTGTCCTGTGACCCAAATATATGAGGTAGGAACACAAACTGCAAAAAGCATCTACACTGGTTTTGATAAACAAGTACATTCTAATCACAAGGAACATCTGTCTTGGTATATATAGCACTGTAAGGCTTGTCTTTAAGGAGGGAAGGAGGACACTGGAAACAGGGCTTCTAAAACAGAGGTAATGCTTTAATTGCCGTTTTCTCTTTAACAGTTGTAAATATCATACAATAATTCACAAGCGCATTGGGTTGGCTTGTCGGGTTCTCTCTCTCGACTGGAGGCTCTGTGGTTAATTTTATGCCGCACTCCCCGTGCTCACTGAAATTAGAGACAGGTGTTAGACATAATTTAGCTCAGGTGCAAGTGCCCTTACCGCTTTCTCTCCCGGACGGGCGCTTGACCACGCCCCCACTACCACAAGCACTTACAGGTAAACAGAGCTGCCTGAATTGCATTGCTCCTCTGTTTTTTGTTTGATTTGTATTTTGAATCTGACGTCTTTTCAGCTACTGTGGTATTATGGGATAGTATAGATGTCCAGTGGTTTCACTTCGGAAACTCAGCGGATGTAGTTGGTCATCTGAATATTTCTCGCCTAATCTTTTATGAATACTAATGATTCAGGCACCCCACCCCATTGGCATTCTGTTTTTGGCATTGGCTACTATATATTAGTGAAGTATGCATATCCGAATGCAGCTTCAATCTCTCTCTCTCTCTCTCTCTCTCTCTCTCTCTCTCTCTCTCTCTCTCTCTCACACACACACACACACACTTTTAGTTTTAAGTTGCATTATTGGCGTGACAAATATTTGAACATTCATATTGCCAAAGCTTTTACAGCTGAGCTGCATACAAATAAAACAGAGCAAAACAACATATAGAATGTATACTTGACAAATAGTCTATGGTGTGACAATACTGAGGAAGTATACCAAATATACAAAACAGATTTCTATTTTTGTTTGAGTGAGCAAAGGTTGACATGTGGTTATTTTTAAAAGAGGAATTGAAAAATCTACAGATAAAGCTTCAGATGAGGTGTTTTACTTTTTGCAAGAAAGTTATATGTGCCTGAAGTCAGCCTGCAGCTTTAAAGAATGGGTGAATATACAGTAAAGTGTATTTGTAATTCACTGTTCACAGTGTTGGAATAGTTGGATGATTTACCCCCATATTTACGTGTCACTGGGTCATCAGGAAGTTGTGAATTTCTGAGAAGAAAAGGAATTTGTTTTGACCTAGATTGCATGTCAAATGACCGTAGCTGTTTAGGTCATTGCGCTCTCTCTCTCTCTCTCTCTCTCTCTCTCTCTCAATTCATGATTGATTGTCATTCCCACTACATCCACCAGGACAAACACACACACATATTCAGCGGAGTAAAGCCCTCCGTGAGCTGTCCCACACTCCTGTGCTGTTTGTTTCTGGCACTGCAGATAACGTGTGAACAGGTGAACCCTTTGCAAGTAAAATATATTAATACATTTACTAAAATATTAGTGTCATTAATAATAATTTGCATTCTGTAGCTAAAAGCTTGATGAAACAGAAATGCATTGATAAAATATAATAATAAATAATTATGTAATGTTTGCTCTAAAATGCGGGAGAACCCGAGAATAGTGAGAAAAGCATAAATCGAGGTTATTGAGAGCAAATTTTTGTGGGTATAAAGGCAGAAATGTGAAGCTTATACTTTTATAAAAGCACTTTCATGAATACATTAATAACTAATTTATTATTTAAGCTGTAATGTTGTTTAAATAGTCGTTTTTAAAGTCGTTTTAATGTTTTCTGACAACTGCTAAAACTTTACACATAAAAGGGAAACGTTTTTATCACACTTAAAGCATATTAACAAGTATTGTTTGTCTTGTAGCTATACATTTTGAAATAGGGAGTGTTTTAAGGTTTACGGATTGGATAATAACTTTAGATGTTCACGTTTTAATCTTACGTACTAAGGATGGTGTTGTCTACTGTTGTGATGTATAACTTTTTCCTCATACATACAAAATAATGCTAAAATTAAAATGTTGTTAAAAGCAGGAATGAATTAAACTAATACAAAATGTGTAAAAAGTGTTGTGATAGAAATGCTGATGAACTGTTTATGGCTGTGGTCCTTCACACACTATTTAGACTGGTACGACAACACCTTGCGTTGGCTGAATTCATTGTGCTGAATGTGGTGATTACCAGCATGCTCAGTCGTCTCTGGTGAGTTTATTTACCGTATTCACTCCTAACCCATGGTCAAATCAACATAACAAACTGCCTCTTGTGGCTTATTAATTTATAAATTATGGCATTTTGTATTTTTCATTTAGGGTGTTTTTCAGAGGCATTCTGAGAGCCCTCGGGCCCCTGTACAAAAAATCCACTGAACTCCTCCATTTGGTGGCTCAGTCCCAGCCCATGGCCTTCCTGACTGACTTCACCCTGCCTGGGGACCTGAAAGATGTCTTGTGCCTCTCACATCCTGACCTCCTGATGGAAGATTGTTTAAGGATCTCGAAAAGGAAAGCACATTTGAAATCCTCTGTCCTTAGCAGGCTGTTTGGAAAACCAAAACCTACATGTTCAGGAAGTTAATATATGACTGGTTCTGCTCTTGCTACTCGAATTACACTCAAATGATGAATGTCTGCAAAAATAACTGCTTGTTTTCATTTACAAATGCAGTCACATGATAAAATTGACTCATATTTCTCAAAGATGATGTCTCTGGAGCCACAGGTGAAATTGGACATCTCAAGCCGAGCTGCAGACTGTCGGAAAAGGAAGTTCTTGAGCTTATTGAGAAGGGTTTCCTCTTTCAGAAACATGTCTGCACACATGAAGGAAGTGATGCAGTGGTGCAGGAGCTGTAAGCGCTATCAAGAGCACAAGCAGCTCGCCTTCCTACATCTTAAGTGTCTGAGAATGGAAGGTCTGGAAGCTGAAGGTGTCAGGTACAACAAAATACTGAATATTTAAATGACTTGTAATATGTAATTGTGTGTAAGGTCAGATTTAATGATTGGGGGTAAAGGGGTCTTATTGTACTGTCACATAAAGAAAAACAAAACATTGTAAGCACCATTGCCTTCATGCACTGTGGGGAAAAAAAGAATAAATTATAATATTTTTTGTGATCATTTTTCTGTAAAAATAATTAAACATTTGTGAAATTCACCTGTTTATGTCACTTGTTTATGCTTAAAACAATCTACCAGTGCCACAAGACAAAATACACTTGCATTCAAAATGTGTTTTTAAGAACAAGCCTGAAAATCTTTTTCAGTTTTGCTCATCAGGTAGATTTGTCTTATTCTAAGGATGTTAATGTATATTTTTTATTGAAAAGCCAGACAATAATACTTGATGTGTTTTTGCAGTATGTAACTAGTGATAATTGCCAAAATAAAGTTTGACACCAATAACATTTTTGTGTATTAAATCTAATCATGTCATCATTTTTTTCAACCCCAGGACGGAAATCAGATTGAAGAAGTTTAAGTTCAAAGTTCGAAAGGCATTGATGCTTCAGAAGACCTTTCCACCAAAACGTTCCTGTACCTTCGCTGCTCTTTGGAGAAACAAATGGCACCGAAGAACCGGTCTTAGATCAATCATGACACACTACAGAACTGCCAGACGCTCTACAAGAGTTAAAGACTTGTTTGAGGTGTCATCGAAACACCGGGGGAAATCCAGCCCACTGGAACAACCCTCTAAAGAAAAGGTGTCTGCAATCAAATTGGCACCCAATCACGAGGACAAATTGGATTCACAGGCCCTGTTGAAGAATCTAAATAATATGCCCAAAGATGACATTGATGATATTTTCTCATCCATTGAATTTTAGTTGTTCATAGTGTTGGTAGAATGAATCCATGAGTGTTATTTTTTTATCATTCAAACTTAAGCATGAAAACTGACGTCATTGTATGAAAAAGACAAATGAATTTAATCTTTCCATATGAATTCTTTGTAATAATTTTGTCCTGCGATTATGCTGCAAGGAATGTGGCAAAAAAAAAAAGAGTAAAAAAGTGAGAGGATGAACCTGCAGTCAAGAGGAAGTTTGTGAACTTTTTCCCTCATTGGCACATAAAATGTCATCAGAATTGTAACTTTCATTTATCTTCTGGATGGATAGATTATATTGATCATTTAGGGGAATTAATTTGCAAAACTGAACTAAATCTACACATTAACCCTCTGGGGTCTGAGGGTGTTTTGGGCCCTGGAGAAGTTTTTACATGCCTTAACATTTGTGCTTTTTTGAGTTGCTTAAAAACATATTAATGGCTAAAGTCTGATAACACTGTCTTCAGCACAAACTGGGCTGCAATAATATGTGAGCAACATGTATGTACAGGTTTGTATTTTTGAGAAAATAACGTTTATGCATGGTTTTTGAAAAATTTTTAAGAGATTGAAATAAGGCCATATAACACATACTAAACATTTGTCCACAAGACCTTTGAGAACTGGATCTTGTAGCCTAGAGTTTCTGCTACAGAATGATGTGAAAACCATCCTGATCACTCATTCATACAAAACAATATAGTAATATGAACTTTTGTAAGACAATTTTAGTGTTTGAAAGTTGATATGCGAGGAGGTGTGATCATTTTCATCATTCCTCGTGTAACTGTTTGAACAATACCAACATTGCTTGTGTGTTCTGGCTAAGTAGGTGTAAGAATAGAGAGTTACCCTGATCACATAATCCTGTTCTGTTACCAAAGTTTCATTAAGACTGCTTAGAGCCCAAACGTGCAATATAAAGTGGATCTAAAAGTCAATTATCCAGTTTGGAAAATACATTCTGTAAACCTTACCTGGTAAATTGGCCAATAAAGGGGCATTTTAAAATGACTCAATTCATGTTTAATATTGTAGTTTGATATAAAAATAATAATTTTTATGATGTAATTTAAAAGAGCATTCACATGTCACCTTTTTTCATTCAATTACAAGTTGAGTAAAAATCAAATGTACCCTTTGACAGGATTGCTGCCAGTGAAATGTTTAGAGAGAGGTTGTATTTATTTATTTATTTTTTAAACATGATGGACTGGCACTTTCAACAACCTATATCTCCTCAAATTTAAATCAACATCACATGCTTTTGCAGGGTTTACTTTCAACTATATGCTTATGTTCAATAAACCAAATTAGAGAGTTGTGTTCTCAGAGTAACCAGCTAGTGCCACAATAAACAGCACTTTTACAACATTTCAGAATCAGAAAAAGCTTTATTGCCAAGTACGTTACACAGACAAGGAATTTGTTTTGGTGTTGTAGGCGCATGTCACACATTCTCTAAATATAAGAAACAAGTATTAAAATATAAGCAATATAAATATGTCCACACAGTATATATTAAAAGTAAGAATAAAAATAAAAGAGAGCAGTAGAGTCAGTACAGTGGCATGTAGAGCCAGAGGTGGAGTGTGGAGAGTGTCAGGGTGGGTACCGGGCCTTGTTGATAAGGCAAGTGGCGGATGGGAAGAAACTGTTCTTGTGGTGTGAGGTTTTTGTCCTGATGGACCTCAGCCTTCTGCCAGAGGGGAGTGACTCAAAGAGACTGTGGCCGGGGTGGGAGAGATCAGCCACAATCTTTCCAGCACGCTTCAGGTTCCTGGAGTGGCGGCAGATTGCAGCCAATCACCTTCTCTGCAGACCAGATGACACGCTGCAGTCTGCCCTTGTCCTTGGCAGTAGTAGCAGCGTACCAGATAGTGATGGAGGATGTGAGGATGGACTCGATGATGGCTGTGTAGAAGTGCACCATCATTGTCTTTGGCAGGTTGAATTTCTTCAGCTCCCGCAGGAAGTACATTCTCTGTTGTGCTTTCTTGATGAGGGAGCTGATGTCTGTGAGTTGGAGACGTGTTTCCCCAGCTTCACATGCTGCTTCCTGTCAGACAGGAAGTCACTGATCCACCTGCAGGTGGAGTGATGCACACTTAGCTGGGAGAGCCTCTCCTGGAGCAGTGCCGGGATCCACCATCAAGATCCTGGCGTAGGTTCCTGTGGAGTCCAGGTGCTGGAGGATGTAGTGGAGGGCCAAGTCGACTGCATTGTCTACAGACCTGTTGGCTCTGTATGCAAACTGCAGGGGGCCAGGAGGGGGTCAGTGATGTCTTTGAGGTGTGAAAGCACAAGGCGCTCAAAGGACTTCATAACCACAGAGGTCAGGGTGACGGGTCTGAAGTCGTTAAGTCCTGTGGTCCTTGACTTCTTGGGAACCGGGATGAAAGTTGAGGACTTGAAGCAGGCTGTCACGTGACATGTCTCCAGTGAGGTGTCAGTTTTTTTCATCGGTTTTGTTTAAAGTTAATTTCTATTCTAATACTGAGTCAAGGTTTTCTATAGCTTTAAGCAACTATGCAATGTACAATAACACATACTAATAATCTTTATAAGAGTTCAGTTTACACCATAATCTATGCCAGAATGCCTCATGCATCTCAGGGTCCAGTGGCCAGTCGAGGTAGGTCCTACTTTTAACCAGCCGTGCCAATCTATGATGGGAGGATAGCAACCGAGATGGAATCTTTTCAAGGAACACCAGGTTAAGAATATCCCTGTGTTCTACCTGTAGACGGTAAGTAGCCAGCTGCATCTCCAGAGAACACCAGTTACTACGGAGGTAATTGTGGCTGACAAGGCAAAGAGTTCGGCGACTTGCGTAAATGCAGTCGGTGATGTTTTCCACAATGTCTTGCCCCAACCGGAAGTCCCGACTGTGGAGACAAACTCTCAGGAATGGAGGGCCACGCTGCTCCAAGTTTGGTAGAAGTTCATTTATGACCCAATGCTCATCCTTACAGCTGTAGGACACAAAAACATCATAGCGGTACCACTGTTTGCCATTTAGATGCAAAGCCTCTCGGAACCATCCACTGGCAATGTTATAGAATGGCTTTATGTATTGGCCTGCACATTGATATGACAGTACTCCAATCATAAAGAAAAATAAAAAAGCTGAGGTGGAGACAAACAGCACAAATTCAATAGAAAATGAGCAATTCTCCTTGGTGTAAAGAATGAAGTTGAGATGGTCCATTCCATTATCAGCCAAGCACTGTAGTTCTTTCATGGTGGGCCTGTACATAGAAACCTGCACCTGCCTGTTGTCCACCCATGAGACCAGCCATGCATTATCACAACTGCAGTACAGATTCAACCCCTGGAGTTGGAGGTACCTTAAACTGGTGAGATGTTCCACAAAGTTTTGTAGAATGTTAACATGATCTCGTGGCATCAACGCTAGACCTGTCAGTGCACTTAAGTCCTTCGTCAGACTTCCATCCAGAAAGAATATTCTGCAGTTAATCAGGATAAGTGTTCGTAGTTTTGTCAGATTGTGAAACATTATTCCCAAGTTTGCCTGTTTGGACAAATCAATGTTTTCCAGTCTTAGGGTTTTTAAATGAACAAGCTCATTGATTACTACCAAATCTCCAATATCGTCTGAGAACGTTGATTTGAATTCCAGATTGACAACTGATCTAGCGTATTTCCCAATGAATTCTTTTCCACAGGTTACATATGCTGCATTTATCAGAAGTGTGACTATAGATGTCAAGAACGGTCTGTTGCAGTCCTCAATGGTCACATATTGACCTTTGATGGTGAAGTCTAAGCTCTTATTCAGTGTAGTATTGCTGCCAATCACGAGCTGCATCGGTCTCAGACCTGAACTAATGATCATGTGACTCAGATTATACGGGATTCTTCCAAATATATCAGATAAATTCAGCTTGATCAGTGACATGTGAGGTGAGAAGTTGAGATCTCCCAACAGAAGTGTACATAAGTTAATAAAATGTCCAAAAGAATTTGTTTCAATTTGACTTATTGGATTTTCTTGAAGATCTAGGGCCGTCAGTCCATAGAGACCACTGAATGTGTTTTGATAAATGTAAGATATTTTGTTTTTACTGAGGTTCAAATGTGTTAATTTGATTAATCCAATAAAAGAAAAATTTTGTATGATGGAAATATTACTTGCAACTAATTCCAGAGTTTCAAGATTTGTGAAACACATAAATTGGTGGGAGATTACCTTTCCCATGTTATTTGAGTTTAGATACACAAAGGACAGCTGTTTGACTGACTGTGGAAAGGACAAGCAAAGAGATTGGAAATCAGTTGGTCTGAGCACATGACTAGATATATCAATTAACGAAAGGTTGCTGAAAATCTGGAAGATCAAATGTACATCTAAAAGGATTAGAGTCCCAGCAAATTCTGACTCATATACGAGAACTATTTCTTTAATCTCTTCACAGATAGAGAGATACTGATACTGAATGCCTTCAGAGATAGTGGTAGTTGTAGGTGGAAAGTTAATAGTCCGGTAATTAACAGATATAGATTCAATAGAATACAACTTTGCTGCACTACACAACTCATCAATATTAAGTACATCCACATTGAAACTCAAATCATGGATTTTATTTACACCAATCAAGGAAAGTTCTCGGAGTAAATCTTCTTTTAAACCAAATTCCAAGGAAAACAAATTTCCCAGCACTTCCAAAGCTCCCTGATCTATATGCTGTACTGATTCTAGAATCAAAATTACCATTTCAATATTGTATACAGTGGATATGTATTCGTGAGAGGGGTTGAACAAAGAACAGTTTGGGAAATTAAGACTATAAAGCTCCTGATAAAGAAAAAACTTCTTCAGTGATTTCACATTTGCCAGTCGACACAGAACCTCAGACAGATCTTTCAAACACTTTGTGATTTGTAGGTCTTTTAACTGAGGAATTGTATCAAATACATTATTTGCCATTAATGACAAACTGTAATGGGAAAGAATTAAACGTTTAAGTGAAGGAAAGCCACTGAAATCGATAGCTACCTCACAACAGCCATCTGACAAGAAAGACAAATTTAAATAAGTTACATTTACCAAACCAGTAAAGGCTTCCGGAGAGATCTCTGAAAAACATCCATTAATTTCAAGGTATTCCAAAGAAACAAAGTTGGAAAAGGAACCTGGATCCAAAGCAGTATAACTAGAGACTGTGGCTCTCTCCATTTGGATGCAAAGGTTCTGTAAATCAGATGGAAGCCCACGGAGATCTTTCTTAATGTTGGTGACTTGGTAGCAAATGGCAGTGTTTGTTTTTCCAGCACATATTGATTCTGCAGGAAATACTTCCACATCCTTGTAGACATGACATTTATCACGAAGCAAAGCAAATACAGTCTTTACAATCAGTATGAAGATTGAGAAGAAAAGAACCATCTTCAATTCCTGATCAATCCGTGGAGAGCGTAAATGTATCTTCTGATTATGCTTGATATTAACTATCTGTCACTGGAGGTTATTAACCTTGTCACAGATGTTCACGTTAGAAATAAATTTCCCTTTTTTGTATCACACATACATATATAGAGAGAACTAGAGGCTGAGAGTGAAGTTCTGCTTTATCACCACTGCTTCCTGTAACAGGTCATGCATTCATGCAGAGCAGTTTCGGAACAGAAGTCTATCTAGATTTGTATTCAACTTAAATCTTTTGATGATTTGATGATTTCCATTTGAAACATTATCACACAAAGATACAGCTTAATGGGGAATTTCATCAAAAATATTTGGTGCCATTTCTTTATCTGTTATCTGAGTATTGTGACAGATACAATATTTTCAGGTCAATGAAATTACCTGATTCAAGAGCTTTATCACAACAATCTTCTGTATGCATATTACAATAAAGGTCCAATAAAATAAGTGACCTTGGGGTCAATGGGTCAAGTTTAAAAGCACAAATGTGTAATGTTATGGAATTATAACAACACATTGATGCTACGGGATAAAAAAAATGGCATCACATATTTAAAATATACATTTGTTTACACTGTTTGTATGCATATAAATGTTAATAACAAGTAAAATGTTAAAGAAATTGCTTGACAGTCTAAAATTTTAAATGAAATACTTTCAAGCAATTAATTCTTCAAAAAAAAAAAGGTCTGCTTGAGTTCTCGGAAATGGTAAAAAAAAGTTTCCAATATAACAAATGTGCGGTACCATACAAAAATAATAACCATAATAACCAAGCAAAACATTAGCAAAAGGTCCATTTTATAAAATTCGACGTGCTGTGCATTCTGGGATGCTATTCTGCTCACTGCAATTGCACAGAGTGGTTATCTGAGTTATCGTATCACAGGTTATCCAGAGAGACGCACAGCCTACAGCTTTCAAGTAATCATATTAGTTTTGTTGATGATGACATCGATCTTCTGGGAAACGGCTGGTAGCAGGTACTACGGGCCAAGTGTCTGCTGAGCCTGAGAGTGGGCCCAAACAAACTGAACTGGTAACGTCTGACATCCCCACACCTTATGTTTTTGCTGTCATTGAGAACACTGCCATACAAGCTTTTGTAGACACAGGTTCAGAAATTTCATTGATTAGCGAATCACTGAGAATGTCCATTCCCTCTCTCATGATAAAGTCAATTCAAAAGTCCTTTCTCTTGGCAAAATCAGTGACTGGTGACTGTCTTGACACCTTTGGTATGCTGCCTATTACCATTAGGCTTGCTGAAGGAATTTTCATTCATAATGTCCAGGTAGTCAGAAATGCTACACAGTCAGTTAACCTTGGTTGGGATTTTCTTCAAAACCTTCATGCTGCAATTGATCTCAGAGAGAACCAGTTAAAACTGTGGAACTGGACTGTCCCTCTTTTATGTTCACAGCACATTGCCCCTCTTAAGTGTAAATCTGTGATATTAGCACCTGTGCTTATCCCTGCCATGTCACAAATGAACATTCTGGCAACAATTCAACCCCCTACGGGTGAGCCAGAACTCCTTTATACAGGACTTTTGGACCCTGAAACGTATACAGTACCAGGTCTTTTTGTAGCACGTACCATAACCCCTGTCAAAGCTGGTGTAACTTCTGTTCGAGTCATGAATCCAACAAGTGAGGATTACCATGTTCCCTGTGGCACTAGGTTAGGTGAGTTTCATTCCTTAGTCAGTCAGACAGGTGAAGAATATGCAGTGTTTGAACCTACTGTAGCTCAAGTACAGACTGAAATTGAGCCCTACCTGAAATCAAAGCTAGACTTCAGTCAGTCAGCAGTGGACGGAGAGCATCAAAATCAGCTGGAGGCTCTGGTTTCAAAATATTCAGATGTCTTTAGTATGGACAACAATGTCTCACTTTTAAAGATTCTTACACCTTACCATGGCCAGCAGATGCTTTAGACAGCATGTCAGGGGCATGCTGGTTCAGTACTATGGATTTGTCAAGCGGCTACTGGCAAGTTGAGCTAAACCCGGATGATAGGAAGAATAAAGGGCGTGCTTTATATCAGTTTTAAGTGATGCCCATAGGTCTTACGAATGCCCCTCCAACGTTTCAACAACTCATGGAGCTGGTGCTTCATGGACTCCATTGGAAAGTTTGTCTTGTCTACCTTGATGATGTTCTTGTATTCAGTTAGACGTTCAGTGAACATCTTAGCAGCCTAGAGGAAGTGTTCAGTCGTTTCCGGTCTGCAGGTCTTAAGCTGAAGGTCAGTAAATGTCATTTTGCTCGCAGTCAAGTGTCTTACTTGGGTCATGTTGTGTCCAGTCAGGGTCTCCTGCCAGATGAAAAGAACCTGGATAAAGTCCGGTCTTGGCCTACTCCAAGAACTGTCACCGAAGTGAGAGCCTTTGTTGGTCTCTGCTCCTATTATAGGAGGTTTGTAAGAAATTTTGCAATCATTGCCGTTCCCCTACATGCACTCACACAGAAAGGTGCTGTTTTCCAGTGGTCGAGTGAATATGAGGATGCTCTCCAATCATTGAAGCACTCCCTCAGTCAGAAGCACTCAACTAGTCGTACCATTGTGGCTCATCCTATATTTATACAGCCTTTTCTGTTGTACACAGATGCCTCTCAGGACTGTATAGGTTTAGTGCTGGCTCAGGTTCAGGATAAGAAGGAGCGTGTAATTGCATACGCAAGTCACACTCTCACTCCTTCGGAAAGGAAATGGTCAACTTATGACGTGAGCTTTGGGCTGTGGTATGGACAGTCAGATATTTCAGACATTTCTTTTCAGGAGCTCCATTCAAAGTTGTCACTGACCACAAACCCTTGTTGAATTTGAAGAAGGCCCCAGTTGATAATGACGACTTCACTATCCTTCACAGAGAAGGAAAGCAGCATAGTAATGCTGATTCCATGTCCAGGCATCCTAGCTCACCTGTGAAAAAATCAAAAGCAATTCAGTGTGTAATTTCAAGACCCAGCATCGCTGTAGAAGTCCCCTCTTCTGACAAAATGCAGACCATTTGTGATGTTCTTCCTGATCCTGGTCTGACACTATCGGTTGACTTAAAAGAATGGCAAGATCAGCAAAGGGCGGATTTTTGTCTAAATATGGTCATAGACTGGAAAGAGAAATGTAATCAAAGGCCACTATTAGGCAGACTTAAGCATTCCTCTGCCACCTTGAGAAAGCTCTGGCATGAATTTCCCAAATTGTCAGTCCAAGACGGAATTTTGTGTCGTAAAGTGAAACCCTCTCCTCATAGCTCACATGCTTACCAAATAGTCTTACCTGCTATACTCATTCCAACTGCTCTTAAGTGTTTCCATGGAGAGAAGTTTAGTGGACATTTAGATGCTGAGCGCACTTTACTGAGAGCCAGGAAAATCTGTTACTGGCCTTACATGTCTCGAGATATTCAGAAACACTGTGCTGAATGTTTATCCTGTCAGTCCTGTAGTGTTACCACTCCTCATGAAAGTGCCCCAGTGCAGTACATTCACGCAGAGAGACCATTCCAAAAGATTTCTGCTGATATCACAGAGTTGCCTGTTTCTTCACAAGGGAATAGGTATGTGTTGATTTTGATGTACTATTACACTTGCTTTGTCAACCTTTACCCTCTGAGAGATCAGCGAGCTACAAATGTTGCACAGTGCATTTTCGAGGATTACATCAAACAGCATGGCGTCCCTGAGTCAATCCATACTGACCAAGGTAGACAGTTTGAGTCTAATTTGTTAAATATTTAAGCAATCAACTTGGAATCAAGAAAACACGCACCTCTCCCTACCATGCACAATGTGATGGTATGGTCGCAGGACTAAATCGCACATTGAAAGATCAACTTTCTAAGTATATCTATGAGAGTGGAGGTGAAGGGGATACATTTCTGCCTCAAGTGGAGTTGGCTTATAACTCAAGTGTTCTTTCAAGTACTGGGTTTTCTCCTTTCTTTCTGGCACATGGAAGGGAACTGCATTTACCTATTGACATCCTCTTGAACTGTAGTCCTGCGGTGACCTCCTGTACACCAGGCACACCAGCGGAATATGCCAGTGCTTTGACCACACATTTGTCATTTGCCTTCAGATACGGCTGCACAGTCCATAGCGGCTAAGCTGAATCAGAAACAACAGTATGACAAAAGGACATTTTTCCACCCACATTGAGAAGGGGAACTTGTGCATTTGGATGACCTGAGCAGAATAAGCTGGCTCCAAAATGGAAAGGGGCAGTATATAGTTCTGAGACATATCATTTTAAATCTTTAAATCGTTTTTTTGCGGTGGCGCTGCTCTGCTTGCGACCCGGGCACACTGTCTACTGCGATCGTCATTTCATTTTGTTTGTTTGTTGTTTGCTTTGGTTTGTATGTTTGTGAATGTGTTCAATGATACTATGCAACGCAAGATCACTTCGAGCTAAAATAGACGAACTTCGGATTAATACCAGGACATGCTCTGAGTATCACACCTCAAGTTTAATGGTGATCACGGAAACGTGGTTACACCGGGATATCCAAAACTCCCTGGTTGACATCGATGGATTTTCACTTGTCAGGGCAGACAGGTCTGAACAATCCGGAAAAACAAGAGGTGGTGGCATGGCTGTGTATGTAAGTAACAACTGGTGCAAACAGTACACAGTTAGGGAAACACTTTGCTGTCCGGATGTTGAGATTTAGCATTTGACTATGAGACCGTTTTACCTCCCAAGGGAGTTCGGAAGTGTGGCCGTGTGCGTTGTGTACATTCCCCCAAGCGGGAATGCAGCTAGGGCCGCAGCTCGCATTGCTGACTGTGTACACCAAGAACTGCAGCGCTCCGGCGCCCGTGTTTGTAAGGGCGATTTTAACCACTGTAAACTTGAATTAGCACTCCCTGGGTTCGAACAATATATCAAGTGCAGCACATGTGAAAACAAGACTCTTGACAAATGTTATGGCAACGTCAAAAATGCCTATGTAGTGTGACGAGTCTCTACTCATCTTGCTATGGCGGGCTAGTGGGTGTGGCTAGAAGACTCATCAAGGGAACGATGTCCACCTGTTCATCCCTCTATAAAAGTTAGGCTGGCTAGTGTAGATGGGGGGGTCTGTTCTCCGGGTTATTTTGTGTTTGATTTGGGCTCGGCTTTTTGTTATTTGGTTTAGATGTTTGTTTTCTGTTACTGATACTTGTACATCCATGCACCTGACAAACATTACAGATGACCATGTTTTCTTATTTTTTATGTTTTAACATTTATGTTAATAAATGTTTGTTTTTTGCAACCCAATCACTGTGTCCTCCATTTCATTTGCCACGGCTTTGAGCCGGTCGTGACAAATGTGGGGGCTCGTCCATAACTTTGTTAGTTAAATAATTAATTTGTTAGTTAAATAATTGATTTCGTTAATCTAATGATTAGTTCGTTAAATGTGTTTTTTTTCTTAGTAATGTTTGATGAATCTTGAAAGTTCGTGGAGGATTATAGTGATTGGTTTGTTTGTTTGTTTGTTTTTTTTTTGGCTGATTTCACGGGAGGTGGGTTTCGGTAAGTACTGACTCTATTGGTATGTTTGAGGGAGGTTTCTTGTTGGATATGCTTTTCCCTGTTTAGGTTTAGCAGGGTATCCTTAACGGGATACTCTGATTTTTTTTTTTTTTATTTTAGTTTGTTTTGTTTGTGCGGTGAAAGCAGCTAGAGCAGTTGTCTCGGAACACGTCCGTGTTTTGTAATGGTGATTTGTTAATCGGTTGCCATTTCAAACACTGGTTTACAGTGTATAAAAACCCGCTGCAAGTAACTGTACGAAGATTAGGGATAAGTTTAGATAGTTTCTGGGTTTAGTTAGAGGAACTGTTTATCCAATTTTTACCCCCTCAGATATATACATTTCTGTCTGGATTAAGTAGTCGTGACGCTTGTATTTCACCATGGATTTAAAGGTTGAGGAATTTATTAGTGCTCCGTCTGAAGATCTGTTGGATGTTTTTACTAAAGACCAACTAGTAGAACTTGCAACTCATTACAAAATTAGCTTGTCAAGTCAAGATAAACGTACAAAAGATAGTATTAAAGCTTTGATTAAGACCGGGCTATCTGAACACGGAGTTTTGGAGTCTAAATCCGTGGAAGATGCTTCCGCTTTTGTAAGTGCTGCATCAATGTCTCAACTAACATTTGACCAACAAAAACAATTGTTGTTAATTCAAACGGATATGAAAAAAGAAATGTTAGAAGCACAAAATCGCGTTGAGATATCTAAACTAGAGTTACAACAACAAAAGCTTGATCTTGAACGTTACCGGTTAGATCTGATAAGAGACGGTAAACTTAATTTAACGGAAGGAGTAGAACGTGATTTGGCTTCGTGTAAATTTGATGTAGCGACTAATATGAGATTGATCCCAAGATTTGACGAGAAAGATGTTGAACGGTTCTTTTGTTGTTTGAAGCGTGGCAAAGGCACGAAATTGGCCGGATGAGGAATGTACGCTTATGCTACAGTCGGTTTTTACAGGGAAGGCTCAAGAAGCATATTTGTCTCTTAGTGTAGAGGACGCTAAGGACTATTTGACTGTTAAGAATGCAGTATTAAGGGCATACGAGTTGGTCCCAGAGGCCTATAGACAAAAATTTAGGTCCTGGAGGAAATCCGATAGTCAAACGTATGTTGAGTTTGTGCATGATATTTCAGTTCATTTCAATCGTTGGTGTACAGCTTCTGACGTGAAAACGTTAGATGATTTGAAGGAGTTGATCTTGCTTGAACAGTTTAAAAACTCTGTTTCATAACGGGTAGCAATATACATCAGTGAGCGTAAACCCGACACCGCATATGAGGGTGCTATTATGGCCGATGAATTTTCTCTGATTAATAAAACCTCTTTTGGCTACAAAAATGCTGGAGAATACTTTAAGAGAGAATTGGGGCATGATTTTAATAGAGCTCAAAAAATGTGGGTAGTATACCTGATAAACAGCGTTTTGGCTTTGTTGGAGGAAATGAAAGAGAAAACATCTGCAATTATTGTCATGAGTTTGGTCACTGGAAGAATGAGTGTCCGTTGTTGAAATCTAAGTCATCTTCAGTGAAACCCGTTGTTTTGGCGGTGACTACCTCAGAAATAAATAATGTGCAAAAGAGTTTTTCAGTCACGTATCTCAACATTTTCTCCATTTGTTACTGATGGTTCTGTCAGATTGGTAGGTTCTACGGAAGATATACCGGTCAAAATTCTCCGTGACACCGGTTCATCAGAAACATTTGTCCTAGAGTCCATCTTATCTTTTTCAAACGACTCTTACACTGGGAACAATGTGTTGGTTAGGGGAATTGGTCTGAATGTGATCTCTGTTCCCTTACATAAAATTGTTTTGCATTCTGACTTGATCCAGGGAGAAGTGGAAGTTGCTGTACGTTCCTGCTTGCCTGTGGATCGGAGTACAGGTAATCCTGGGAAATGATTTGGCTGGTGAACGGGTTTGGCAGAATGTTTCACCGCATTTGGTCGTCACACCATCTGGGTCGACTTTTGACTCGAGGGATGAAATGTTTACCTGTTCTTTGAATGGGTTTCCGTCATGCGTGATAACCAGGTCTATGAGTAAAATACCTACTGATGTTACATCTGAAACTAAAGAGATGTTGAGGGCACCTCTAGAAATTCCTTCCTCCTTGTCTGTGTCACGCGATGACCTAATTAAAGGACAGGAGACTGACGTTACGCTTGTTGAATTGTTTGATCGAGTTGTCCCTTATGACACAATCGTAAACCTTCCTTCTGGGTATTATCTAGAGGAAGGTGTATTGGTCCGAAAGTGGGTGCCGCAAGGAGAATTTGTAATTGGTGATCCAGTTGTACAAATTGTAGTCCCTCAGTCTCTCCGTCAACTTGTTTTAAAAACGGCACATGATAAATCTGGACATTTGGGAGTGAAAAAGACGTACAAATTGCTCTTGAGGCATTTTTTTGGCCAAAATTGAAGCGTGACATATCGAAGTATATTAAATTATGTCGAACATGTCAGCTTACTGGAAAACCGAATCAGTCTATGAAACCTGCCCCTCTCTATCCAATTCCTGCTATTAGTAAACCCTTTGAGCATCTTATTGTGGATTGTGTTGGGCCATTACCTCGGTCAAAGGCAGGGAATGAATATTTGCTTACGGTCATGTGCCAAGTGACTAGATATCCAGCTGTGTACCCGTTACGTTCAGCTAACCGCAAGGTTAGTTGTAAAAGCACTGACTCAGTTTATATCGGTGTTCGGAATACCACGAATTATTCAGTCTGATCAGGGAGTAATTTTACTTCCAAATTGTTTGGTCAAGTTTTGAAACAGCTTCATATTCAACATAATCTTTCCAGTGCTTATCATGCTCAAAGTCAGGGGCACTGGAAAGATTTCACCAAACATTAAAGTCTTTACTAAGGTCTTACTGTGTTCAGATGAAACGGGATTGGGAAGCTGGGTTACCTTGGCTCATGATGTCAGCACGAGAAGCCAGCTCAGGAGAGTACTGGATTTAGTCCGAATGACCTCGTTTTTGGTCATGAGGTGCGTGGTCTTTTATCTATTTTGGCTGCTGATTGGAAAAAGGTTGATCCACCAAAAAATATTTTAGCATATGTGAGTGATTTTCGCGAGACGAATTTTTGAAGCCTGCCAATTGGCAAAAGCATCCTTGAGTAAAGCACAAGATCGAATGAAACGACTTTTTGATCGTCGTTCCGAACTGCGTTCATTTCAATCGGGGATCAAGTTCTTGCTCTCTTGCCTATTGTGGGATCACCGTTTCAGGCTAAGTTTGTAGGTCCATACACTGTTGCTCAACAAATTTCTGACCTTAACTATTTGATTAATACTCCAGATAGGAAAAAGAAGACCAGAGTGTGTCATGTAAATTTGTTAAAGCCTTTTTATGGTTCTGGAGATTTTGCTGACACTAAAATAGGTCAAGACAACATCGATATACCTAATTCTGGTATTAAATCTGTGCTGCTTACAGGTTCTTTGAGCTGTGATGCTGAATTAACAACAACTTCAATTCTAATAGGTGGGGATCAGGATGAGATTGATCCTGGAGATTCTATTCTTCAGGGTCGTTTACATAATTCAGAAGCACTAAGCTCTTTGCCTGGTCGTTTTAGTCATTTAACGGAGGTGCAGCGTACCGATTTGATTAATTTGATTTTTGAGTATATTACACTGTTTCCGACACTCCGTCACGTACAAGTCTTATTGAACACGACATTGACGTGGGAGATTCGCCTCCAATTCATCAGCTACTATCGAGTATCTGCGAATAAAAAACAACAATTAGAGAAGGAAGTTGACTATATGTTGGCAAATGGTATCGCTGAACCTTCTTTTTCTAGTTGGGCCTCTCCATCATTGCTGGTGAATAAATCTGATGGATCATTCAGATTTTGTACTGATTACCGAAAGGTAAATGCCGTAACAAAACCTGATTCATTTCCCTTGCCTCGAATTGAGGATTGCATTGATCAGGTGGGAAACGCAAAATTTGTTAGCAAGTTTGATCTATTAAAGGGTTACTGGCAAGTGCCTTTAACTGAAAGAGCTCGTGAGATTTCTGCTTTCATTTTACCGTCAGGATTATTTTCAGTACAACGTTATGAGTTTCGGGTTGAGAAATGCTCCTGCAACTTTCCAGCGTTTAATGAATCGAGTTATTTCAGGTTTGAGGGGATGCGCTGTGTACTTAGATGACGTCGTCGTGTATAGTCAAACTTGGAAAGAACACCTCATTCAAATTAGAGCACTATTTGATCGATTTGTGGAGGCAAATTTGACCGTTAATTTGTTAAAATGTGAGTTTGCCAAGGCCACAGTAGTTTACCTGGGGAAAGTGGTTGGGCAGGGCCAAGTGCGCCCTGTCCGTGCAAAAGTAGAAACAATTGATAATTACCCTATGCCTACCACAAAGAAAGAACTGATGCGATTCCTTGGAATAGTGGGTTTTTATCGTTGTTTTTGTAGAAATTTTTCTACAGTGGTGGCCCCCTGACAAACTTATTGTGGGGTGGAGTAGACTTCTGTTGGACGCCAGGCTGTCAGCAAGCCTTTGAAAAGGTAAAAATGCTTCTTACGGAGGATCCTGTTTTGAAAGCTCCAAAATTTGACCAAGCATTTCAGTTGCAAGTGGATGCCAGCAATGTGGGTACTGGTGCCGTTCTGTTACAGACTAATGAAGATGGAATTGATCATCCAGTTGGATTCTTTTCTAAAAAGTTTAATTCTTATCAACTTAATTACTCTGTGATTGAAAAGGAGGCGCTTGCGTTGATTTGGGCTTTACAACACTTTGAAGTGTATGTGGGTTCATCTGAGGGACCTCTGGTGGTTTTTACTGATCACAACCCTTTAGTTTTTCTTCACTCGTTGCAGAACCCAAACCAGAGGTTAATGAGGTGGTGCTTGTTTTTACAGGGATACCTGTTAGATATTCGCCACATTAAAGGTTCAGAGAACATAACTGCTGATGCCTTGTCCCGTATTCATATAGTCTAGTGTCAAAGGATTTGTTAAAATTTTCCTGTCTTTTCTCTTTGTTCTTTTCTTAATTTGCTTCCCAGGTGCAGGGGTTGCTGGAAGGACGGGAGACGTGAAAAGACTGGGGAAAATTTAGAGTTGGACTAAGTTCGTTTACTGGACTGTTTGAATTTTGTAGTGGGGGGTTTTTGTTTGGGTTTTGGGCGTGTTTTAAGTTCCTGTGCTCTTCTTTTTAGGGGGAGAGTGTGACGAGTCTCTACTCATCTTGCTATGGCGGGCTAGTGGGTGTGGCTAGAAGACTCATCAAGGGAACGATGTCCACCTGTTCATCCCTCTATAAAAGTTAGGCTGGCTAGTGTAGATGGGGGGGTCTGTTCTCCGGGTTATTTTGTGTTTGATTTGGGCTCGGCTTTTTGTTATTTGGTTTAGATGTTTGTTTTATGTTAATAAATGTTTGTTTTTTGCAACCCAATCACTGTGTCCTCCATTTCATTTGCCACGGCTTTGAGCCGGTCGTGACAAACCAAAAGCACCATTGGCCAATTCAGACCACAACGCGATTCACTTAATTCCCATCTACAAAACCATGCTGAAACGCAGTAAGCCACAAGTGAAAACAGTCACCATGTGGTCTGATGAGGGGATAGAAACACTAAAAGGATGCTTTTTGTGTACAGACTGGAATGTGTTCCACGACACAGATATTGATGTCACAACAGACACAATCACAGACTATATAAATTATTGTATAGATAGCGTCCTTACAAAGAAAGAGGTTGTGGTTTATCCAAACAATAAGCCTTACGTAACTAAGGACATAAAAGAATGCATAAATCGAAAAAAGACAGCTTTCAGAAATAATCCAGAAAACAGCAAAAGGAAGTAATTGAGAGCCATTTCACAACCATGAATTCTAAAAAACTCTGGGACTCAATGAAAGCCATTACTAACATGGCACCAAGCAAGGTACATATAACCACTACAGATGACCAGATGAAAGCTAATGAACTTAATGACTTTTACCTCAGATTTCAAACTCAGGATTTTAGCAATGAATGCATTAGTATCCTAAACTCCATCAGCACGGACTTGAACATAGGGAATGAGATAGACTGGTTACAGATACAGTCACTGTTCAGGCATCAGTGTACTAGGAAGGCTAAGGGTCCAGATGGAATCTCTGCCCACTTACTGAAAACATGTGCGGATGAGCTTGTTCCAGCATGGTGCCCTATCTTTCAGCGATCACTTGACTCCCACATCATTCCAGCTCTATGGAAAAAGACTGTTATCATTCCAGTCCCAAAGAAACCTTGTCCCAAGGAGAACAATGATTTTAGACACAGATTTTTTACTTGAGACACTTAAAAATATGGGTGTAAGCTCTTTTATCGTTGAATGGTATTACTCATTTTTAACTAATAGGACACAATATGTTAAAGTACACCAGGCAGTCTCAGACCCCAAATCCATCAGCACAGGGGCACCACAGGGTTGTGTGAGCTCCCCTGTCCTTTTTACTATTTATACCAATGAATGTGTGAGTAAATATCCACACAATTACATTGTCAAATTCTCTGATGATACTGCTATCCTTAGCTTATTGTATCGAGACCAAGACACAGTCTCCTACCATTCAGAAATAAAACAGTTTGTGGACTGGTGTGATGCTCACCATTTGATGGTTAATGTCACTAAAACAGAGGAGATGATATTTGACCCAAGATCAATCTGTGAACCTAATCCTGTACTTATTCACAATCCACCAATACGTCAGGTTACGTCATATAAGTATCTGGGTGTTTTTATTGATTGTTCCCTTACCTGGCACATTCATGTTGAAAATCTTTGCGCCAGGTTGCAACAAAGGATGTACTTTTTAAGAAGGCTAAGATTGTATGGTGTCAAAAGCAAACTCCTGTTTCTGTTTTTTAAAATGATTTTATAGAGTGTGATACGTTATAGCATGCAGACCTGGTATGGTAATCTTTCAGTTCAGTTTAAATCCAAGTTGGGGTGTCTGATCAGTACAGCTTTTAGAATTGTAGGTTACCAAGAACAGTGCTACCTACAGTCATTGTATGAAAAATCTGTGCTCAAGGAGACACATAAGATTCTGGATGACCCAACCCACATTCTCAATAAGGAACTAGAGTTGTTACCCTCAGGTAAACGATTTAGAATGCCGAAATGCAGGTTAAAGAGGTATAAAAACTCATTCATGCCAGCTGCCATTAAGATGCTAAACAGTAACAAATGACTGCTACCTACTTGTACACTTTTTTTAATATTTTTTTTATTGCTTTCTTGTTTAACAAACACAAGACAAAACAACATAAGAAGCCCGACACACAACAAAAATAAACGCATAAGTGTACATACAATAACAACAAGGCATTATACCATACCAAACCTTAGAATATCACAAATAGAGGCATTGATGCTGTCCAAGTATGGTGTCCAAGTGCTGAATGAAAGTGTCAGTTGTAGAGTGAATAAAACATGTTAAAAGTTCCAGAGGGATAGTCTCTCTAATGATTGAATGCCATCCCTTCATAGAGGGGGGTTTATCGCTGATCCACAACATTAGTAAGTTCTTCCTGGCAGCAAAAGTTAGTAGGCTAAAGAGACGTCTTTTATGCTTATTAGAAATAAGCTTACATGGGAAACCCAGGAGGAGAGACAAAGGGTCAGGATCCAAGGCCAGACCTAAGATGTTGTTCAATTGAGCCACAATTCTGGACCAGTAGGTCTGAATCACGTGACAATCCCATACACAGTGAATATAATCTCTTCTGTCAGATTTACATTTGGGGCAAAGTGGTGAGTGAGCTGGATTGTATTTATGTCTTAGAAAAGGCGTAATATGTAATCTGTGGAGGATCCTAAGCTGAATGGCTCTTGCTCTATTGCAAACTGAAAGCCTATTGGCTAGAGAGCAAACTGTCTCCCATTCATTTTCCGAGATATCCACCCCAAGCTCTCTTTCCCAAGGTAATCTGAGGTGTGAGGTATCAACTGTACCATAGGAGCCTAGGGCTTTGTAGAAGAAGGAGATCGACTTTTATGGAGGAGGGTTTAAAAGTATCTTCTCAGTTACTGAGAATGAATATTTGGAAGTAAGTGTAGTACTTCCAAATATATAATCTCTAATTTGCAAGAATCTAAAAAAATGTTGTCTAGGTAAGTTATATTTTGAGGATATACTATCAAAGGGCAATAGTGATCCCTCCTCAAATAGGTCACCTATCCTACATATGCCATTAGCCCGCCAAAGGTTGAAACCAGAGTCCATTGTACTTGGCAGAAACTCTGGATTGTTCAGGATTGGCAAAAGGGGAGATGTTGTATCGATCCTATCTTCTAATCTTTGAATTATGCGCCATGCCTTGAGAGTATTACGTACTAAAGGATTGTCACACATAGCTCTCTTCAGTTTGGAATCACGGACAAACAGCAAGTTTTGCAAAGGGCATTTGGATTGTGCAGATTCAAGATCGAGCCAAACTGATTTAGGGTCTTCGTTAAGCCACTCAACAATGAATCTAAGCTGGCAAGCCAGCTGATACAGTTTAAAATTTGGGAGATCCAAACCGCCCTTTGCACTAGGGAGCTGAAGCTTGGATAAGTTCAACCTAGGTTTTCTTTTGCTCCAGATAAATGAACTTAGCCACCCATTCAACTCTTTTATAACCTTATTGGACATTAAAATAGGAATCATCTGCATTGGGTACAGTAATCGAGGTAGGACATTCATCTTTATCATAGCAACCCGTCCCAGCCAAGACAGGGGGAGAGTCATCCACCTGGTCAAATCATCTCGGATTTTATTGAGCACTGGCGTAAAATTGGCATTGTATAATTTCCTAAAAGTAGCGGTTATATTGATACCTAAATAAGTAAAACCTTCCTTGGAATATTTAAAAGGAGAGGAGGGGGTTGGTTTATGGACTTCTTATTCCCTATAAATAGGGCTGACTGATTTAGAGAAATTAATCTTGTAGCCGGAAAATTGCCCAAATTCCTGAATGAGGTCAACAACCACTGGCACAGAGCTCTCGGGGTCTGTTAAAAAAAGTAACACATCATCTGCATATAAGGAGATTTTGTGTCACCTATCTCCCAGAGACACCCCCGACACAGCATCACTCTCTCTCATTATCTGAGCAAATGGCTCCATTGCTATCGCAAAGAGCAATGGAGAGAGGGGACATCCCTGCCTAGTGCCCCGGAACAAAGAGAAATTGTCAGATCTATGACCATTGGTAATAACCGCGGATAGGGGATCTTTATAGAGTGTTCGCACCCACTTAATGAAGTATCCCCCAAGGCCAAATTTTTCCAGCGTGTAAAACAGATACGGCCATTCCACAGAATCAAAAGCTTTTTCCGCATCTAGGGATAGAATACAAGAGCTAATACTGAGGTTGTGGGAAAGTTCAATAATGTTTAAAAGCCTCCTGACATTATGGGTGGAACTTCTACCTTTGATAAACCCTGTCTGATCTTCATGAATAATAGATGGCAGAACCTTTTCCAATCTTAGCGCAAAAATTTTAGATAACAGTTTTAAGTCTGAATTAAGCAAAGCGATCGGCCTATAGGAACCACAATTTTCTGGGTCCTTACCTTTTTTTTAAATAAGAGAAATATTTGCCTCGCGAAGCGAGGGGGGTAGCCTGTCAGTCAAGAACGAATGATTGAGCATGGCTAATAGAGGGTCTAGGAGCACGTGCTCGAATTCTTTATAGAATTCAAGATAGAATTTATAGATGCAAAGCCATCAGGCCCAGGAGATTTTCCAGACTTCAAACTATGGAGTGCGATTATAGCTTCCTCTCTTGAAATAGGTGCATTGAGAAGTTCTCTCTGGTCTTCTGAAACAACAGGGAGGGTTAGTCGATCAAAGAATGATACCATAAAATCATGTTTTCGGGAAGAATGATGAGACTGATAGAGAACAGAGTAGAACTGTTTAAAAGTATTGTTAATAATAATAGAATCAAAATGACGCACTCCCATGGGGTCTACTATAGAAGTAATAAATTGTGAATCAGCATTGGACTTCGTTGAATGAGCCAAATATTTACTGGGTTTATTGCCCCATTCGTATAGTTTTTGCTTTGAATATAATATTTTTGAATGAGACTGATGAGTTAATAATGAATTTAGAGAGGTCCGCACAGCACTTATTTTTTCTAACAAAACTGGGGAGGGATCATTCAAGTAGCTGCTAGTGGCAGTATTTAATTCTAACTCTAGGTGTTTCTGTTTCTCTGACTGTTTTCTTTTTTTGGTTGTAGAGTATGAAATAACAAGGCCTCTAATGTATGCTTTGGTCGTCTCCCAGAGAAGTGAGGGATTATTTGTAGATTCTGAGTTAATAGATAAAAATATTTTAAATTCTGAATTAAAGTATGAGAGAAATGTATCATCTTTGAGTAATAAATTATTAAATCTCCAACTTCTAACAGGTCTCAGAAACCCCTTCAAGCAAACATCTAGCACCACTATAGCGTGGTCAGATATAACAATGTCTCCAATGTTGCAATGTGAAATCATATGCATTATAGTTTTAGGAGCAAAGAAGTAGTCAATCCTAGAGTGACAATTATGTGGGTGAGAAAAAAAAGTGAATTTTTTCTGATACGGGTTCAGGGTGCGCCAAACATCCAAATATTCTAAGTCCTCACACAGTGCGGCAAGAGCTTTGGACTGTTTGGTGAAAAAAGTGTCTCTGAGGGGAAAATGGTCTAGCGATGAATTCAATAAACAATTAAAGTCACCGCCAATAATACAGAATCCAGATGCGCGTTCTTTAAACTCAAGGAAAGCTTTTGTAAGAAATTCTGGGGAGTAATTTTGGGGGCAATAAATGTTTAAAAGTGAAATTTCTTCTGCGTTCAAAGTCCCTTTAATAATGATGTATCTGCCATGTTTGTCCTTTAAACTGTCTGTAACCGTGAAAGGTATATTTTTACTAACCAAAATAGATACTCCTCTACTGCTTTTCGTAAAGGATGAGAAATGAATCTGACCAACCCATTTGTTATGTGTTAGGTTCAAATGTTCTCTATCGCTTAAATGGGTTTCCTGCAATAAGGCTACATCTATATTCTCCTTATAGAGTCGTGTGAACACTTTACTAATTTTTGTACGCCCATGTAAACCCCTTACGTTCCATGTACAAAGTCGTAAACTACCAGCCATTATTTAAAGAATAGATCAGGTGGTGCTCTCCCCCCTTCGAATAATTCCATGATCATTATTACCCTGTCATTAGGTCCAGTGAACAGATATGCGTGTGTCAAGGCATTACAGTAAACAATAACACATATTAAAACACGCCAAACTGGCAACATGAAAAGAAAGGAAAAATAAGAGAAAAAATAGCACAAGGAAATTAAAGAATAGAAAAAAATAGAAAAAATAGAAAAAAAAGGAGGCCGTTTCCCCACATCAAGGGGAAAGCTCTTCATCCCAGAAACAGTTCGTCTCTCGTTCTCTCCCGTAGCAACGATACATAAAAGTAATACACACCCAAAATGAAAACGAAAGTTATTGAGCCAGCCCCCGCCACTCAGAGAGGAGAGAAATTGAAAATAAAGTACACAAACTAGAACTCACGTCGCTGCACATTAATGTTACAATGCTTGAAGCCAAACCAGCCCGACAGAAAACCCGATGAAGATCAGGTGCTGGTTTTTGGATCGCTCTTGTCCAGGTACTGCGAGACTGCAGCCGCCGTCTCGAAGACTTTAAGGGTACTTCCAATATTGACTCGTAGCTTGGCTGGATACAGCATCGCATAGCGGGCACCCATGTCTCGAAGTCGCTGTTTGACCGCGTTTAATTCTTTACGCTTTCGTATAACTGAAGCCGGAAAATCCTGGTAGAATGATATTGTGCTGTCCTCGTACCGCAAATCTCCATCCGCCGATCGTTTCCTGCTGGCATCGAGAATCCTCTGATTATCGCCATAGTGGTGGAACCGGACGATCAGTGGCCGTGGCCTGGCGTTAGCACCCGGTTTTGGGGCTAATGTGTGATGTGCCCTTTCAATTTTAATGCGACCACTCTTGGTACGCAGGTCAAGAAATTCGGGGATCCATGATTCAAGGAAAGTAACTGCATTGGCGCCCTCTATTTCTTCGCGAAGGCCCAGAATGCGGATGTTTTTGCGCCGGCCTCTATTTTCCAAGTCATCGATATGTTCGGTAAGCGTGGCCACTTGTTTTTCAAGAGTGCAAGCGCGGGAGCTCGCGTCCTCCGAGGATGCCTCCGCCGCCATGATTCTCCGCTCCGCCTCGTCCAATCGACCATTAACACTTTCCAGCTGCTGGGTATGATTATGCACCGTTTCTGCCAGTGGGCTGAGTTTTTCATCTATTGCATTAGAGATCTTTTCGGTCATAATTTGAAGTGCTCTTGCAAGCGCCGGGCTAAGTTCAGCCTCGCTACCCGCATCTGCTTGACTCTGTTCAGGCTCGTCGGCCGGTACCTCAGCGGTCGAATCTTTTTTCGACATTTTCTTAGGAGGTCTTGGCATTTTCGGCAAAGATTGCGGCCAGAAAGTCTCTAGCGACATACTACACAAGATTTATAGTCGAAAATCAGAGCTTATGTACCTCATTTAACGAATATGAAAAGAAAACGAAAAAGAGTGACAGGAGCGACCCAAAACTGCTGCTACTTCCCAACCGCAATCTTAGCCCCCACTTGTACACTTTTTATTCCCACTGTGTGTTTTCATGGTACAGTGTAATGAGGCATGTTTGTATTGTCTATACTCAGTGTATATTTTATGTGGTTTGTTGTAAGTGTGTGTCGCAGTGACTGTAGCCCAAGACAAATTTCCCCCCCCGGGGGACATTAAAGTATATTTTATCTTATCTTATCTTATCTTTATATGGATAAAGAAAACAGCTCAGGTGTAACTTATGAGATCACTGACCGAAAGAATCCCCAGTCAAGGAACTTACAAGGGTTCTTTGTTGAACATGCCTGCCAGTTCCTCACAAGTATCTGGGCCTTCTGAGGTTTGCGGTACAAATGCCCCTCAGCATTCTTTTCCCCTCATTGCACTGTCAGGAGCTTTGCCTTTTCGACCTCCTACTCCACCTAATGTGCCTAAGCAAACTGTAAAGCACACAGCTTCTGCTGCAGGAACTGAATATTCAGCTCAAACTGTTTATCGGTCTCAGCTTGAGACTGTGCCAATGCCACGTCTACATCCAAGCACCTTGCTGTTCCCTGGTACGGCCCCTTCCCCTTCTCCATCACTAGATTCATTTCAGTTTACCCGTAGTGGCCGCACAGTGAGGAAACCTGAAAGGTTCAAAGAATTTGTTTGTTAATGCCTATTGATTGTTCTTTGTACTTGCACACTGGAACAGTATATGCTCACAATGGAGTTAGTTATACAGTGTTGTGTTTAAAGAATGTGATGCTTAAAATCTGCAATAATTGTTGTTCCAGATTATTTGACTCTGATAATTGTGTATTGCACACATATTACTGCTTACTGCACTCCATGTTCATGTTAAATTGTTCTAGGATAATGTGGTGAAAGGTATTAAGTGTAATATGCCAGAAACGAGGATGTTTCTTTTGTAAGCAGGGGAAGACTGTAATCTAAAATTGGCTAATTCATTATAAATGTCATTTCTAAATTTAGTAATTAATTTGGTAATTTATAATTCATTGTCCATCCATCCATCCATCCATCTTCAAACGCTTATCCGAAGTCGGGTCACGGGGGCAGCAGCTCCAGCAGGGGGCCCCAAGCTTCCCTATCCCGAGCCACATTATCCAGCTCTGACTGGGTGTGTTACGTTCCCGTGTTGTCTGCCCCGTGTTTTCTGTTTCACATGTCACTTATCCCGTTCCATGTCAAGTTTTCCTTGTTGTCCGCTCCGTGTTTCACTTGTCTTTGTCTAAAGAACTACAATTCCCACAATTCCCGGCCTCCCTCACTGCCTGCACTCATCATTGTTCTCACCTGTGTCTCGTTTAGTCTTCATTGTGTCTGTGTATTTAAACCCTGTTGTTTTCCTTTTCCTTTGTCGTTCGTTCTGTAATGTAGGATGTGGGAAGCAGGAGAAGGCAGATGGGTGGTTAGGATCCAAAAGCGGCTTTATTATGAATAACAAACAATAAACACAAAGAAAAGTCCACGATGGGAAAAAACTAACTCTAACACAAAAAGAACACACAGCTGAAGAACATAAATGAAGGGGCAGGAAACAGGGGCATAGGAACGACATGTAACGATACAACGAACGACAAAGGAAAAGGAAAACAACAGGGTTTAAATACACAGACACAATGAAGACTAAACAAGACACAGGTGAGAACAATGATGAGTGCAGGCAGTGAGGGAGGGAGGCCGGGAATTGTGGGAATTGTAGTTCTTTAGACAAAGACAAGTGAAACACGGAGCGGACAACAAGGAAAACGTGACATGGTACGGGATAAGTGACATGTGAAACAGAAAACACGGGGCAGACAACACGGGAACGTAACAGGGTGACCCCGATGCGTTCCCAGGCCAGTGTGGAGATGTAATCTCTCCACCTAGTCCTGGGTCTTCCTCGAGGCCTCCTCCCAGCTGGACATGCCTGAAACACCTCCCTAGGGAGGTGCCCAGGGGGCATCCTTACCAGATGCCCAAACCACCTCAACTGACTCCTTTCAACACAAAGGAGCAGCGGCTCTACTCAAAGCTCCTCACGGATGACTGAGCTCCTCAACCTATCTCTAAGGGAGAAGCCCGCCACCCTTCTGAGGAAACACATTTCGGCCGCTTGTACTCACGACCTAGTTCTTTCGGTCATGACCCAGCCTTCATGACCATAGGTGAGGGTAGGAACAAAAATTGACCAGTAGATCGAGAGCTTTGCCTTCCGGCTCAGCTCTCTTTTCATGCAAAACCCCTTTTGCCCTCGTAACCGTTGTGAATCTAATGCTCTCAATGCCTCATAAACATTAATTGAAGCACCGAACCCGTATCGGCATGATTTTATGCATTGCACTGATGCCACGTGATTGGCTAATTAGATAATTGTATGAATGAGCAAAGGTACAGGTATTCCTAATAAATTTCTCAGTGAGAGTAGTGTTATTTTTGTAAATCATCATTTATGTTTGAAGGATTTTTATATTTTGCAAAAGTCAATCCAGTTGTCTTTAGGGAAGGTTATTAATTTATTTTTTGGTGTTGACTTATCTCTACACTCTACTCTCTGATTGTGCAGGATCATTTTGGCGCAAATGGGTTTACCGCTAGCTCACAACTGTGTACCTTTTGTGTACCATCTTCAGTGGTGCCATTCTCATTATGCTGAAAGCCACCATTCTCCAAATTGTAATTCTGCTTATCCTTAACGGAGGTGGACTAAATAAATTTCCTCTTCATCCCCCACAGACCTCTTCTGACTATAATGCTTCAATAGACTATCTGCCCATTTCCAAGTGATTGTATAGCTATATGTCCACCAACAGACTAACTGCCCATTAGCAATTGATTGTATAGCTGTATGTCCACCAACAGACTAACTGCCCATTAGCAATTGATTGTATAGCTGTATGTCTAACAACAGACTAACTGCCCATTAGCAATTGATTTTATAGCTGTATGTCCACCAACAGACTATCTGCCCATTAGCAATTGATTGTATAGCTGTACGTGTCCACCAGCAGACTATCTGCCCATTTCCAATTGATTGTATAGCGGTATGTCCACCAACAGACTAACTGCCCATTAATTTGACTGGAAGTGGGACTACCCACGTGCAATTTATTTGCATTGGCTGAAATCATCACTTGGTGGTCAGTGGAATTTTTATGTTTTGAAGGGTGTACTATGTTCAGGGGGATTCTTACAGTCACCTAAATGTGATTATATTTCATACATTTGATCCTGGAGTTATAAAAATGAAGTCCACCAAGTGATGATTTTTTGCCCCATTAAATTGATTGGAAATGGGACTACCCATTTGCAATTTATTTGTATTGGCTGAAATCAAGGAAAAGGAAAAACATTTTTTTTTGGAGTTTGTGCAATATTCTCACAAAGGCCTTTTGCACTTAAAGCTTGACAGAGCCTCTTGAATGATGAGAGACAACTAGGGTTAGGGTTTGAATATAAGCTCAGGAAGGTTCTAGAGACCCCAAACTTTGGTTCCTGATTCGTGGAACAGACGCTCGCGGACCGGGAGTTTCAAGAGCCTGCGACCTTTCGACCCCTCTTTTCCAGACGTCCCACTATCCCTTTGAATCAATGCATTTTTCACAACGTTTTCGTGGACAACGTCCCTAAATGGGCCAAATGAATGTAAAAAAAGGTCAAAAGGTCACGAAACTCTCCACGCTGTCTAAGGGCACTTCGAACCTTTCGGAGCCACATCCACCAACCCGTTGTAGAAAATGAATGGAATAAATTGCAGATGGACTTTTTCTAGAAAGCTCCTCTGGGCCCCAAACTTCACGTGCTGCTAGTCCTAGTGTGTAATATTAAAAGCGCAACTCTCTAGAATAAATTTTTTTTTTTTGCTTTAATGCGAGAATCAACCTCACAGGCCTCTTGCTCTCAAATCCAGAAAGAGCCTCTTGCATGTGCAAAGTCATTGGGTATTAATTTATGGTCTAGAGCTGAAAGAGTGCATTCAGAAAATGTCTAGAGCTTCCAATTTTTAGGCACTGATTTGGGGGGCCCTGAGGCTCCAGAATCCCAAATTTTGAGGTCCTGCGTCCTTTTGACCACTTTTTTACAAGAAATCCCACTTGCCCATTGAACCAATGCAATTCTACAGCGGTTTCGTGGATGGAGTTTAGTTTGGTGCTAAGACCTGGGGGCTTCGAATGCTTCATTGTTGGGCCCTCAGAAACAACATATTAAAAAGTGTCCCTCAGAGTTAAGGAAGTACTTTAAAAAAAATCAAGAAAAATATTATAGAAAAATTATAATCGGACCCCTCAAGCCTTGCTCGGATATCCCCTCTAAAAACGAAAAGGTCCATTTGGTCGATGAGCTAACAGTCTCGAGGGTGCTACACAAACCTGGTCTCATCCCTCGCATCCATGAAACGTACAATGGCAGGTGAAATGAACGGGCAAATTTCCACGAACCCTCTAAGTTCCAATACATGTGTGTTTCCATGTGTGTGTGTGTTTCCGTGTGTGTTTCCGTGTGTGTTTCCGTGTGTGTTTCCATGTGTGTGTGTGTTTCCGTGTGTGTTTCCTTGTGTGTGTGTGTTTCCGTGTGTGTTTCCTTGTGTGTGTGTGTTTCCATGTGTGTGTGTGTATGTGTTTCCGTGTGTGTTTCCATGTGTGTGTGTGTTTCCATGTGTGTGTGTGTTTCCGTGTGTGTGTGTGTTTCCGTGTGTGTTTCCTTGTGTGTGTGTGTTTCCGTGTGTGTGTGTGTGTGTGTGTGTGTTTCTATGTGTTTCCGTGTGTGTTTCCATGTGTTTTTCCGCGTGTGTGTGTGTTTCCATGTGTGTGTGTATGTGTTTCTATGTGTTTCCATGTGTGTTTCCATGTGTGTTTCTGTGTGTGTCTGTTTGTTTCCATGTGTGTTTCCGTGTGTGTGTGTGTTTCCATGTGTGTTTCCGTTTGTGTTTCCATGTTTGTTTCTGTGTGTGTGTGTGTGTGTGTGTGTGTGTGTCCATGTGTGTTTCCATGTGTGTGTGTGTTTCCATGTGTGTTTCTATGTGTTTTACCATGTGTGTGTGTGTGTTTCCATGTGTGTGTATGTGTGTGTGTGTTTCCGTGTATGTGAGCGTGTATTTATCACTTTGTGGGGACCAAATGTCCCCATAAGGATAGTAAAACCCGAAATTTTTGACCTTGTGGGGACATTTTGTCAGTCCCCATGAGGAAAACAGCTTATAAATCATACTAAATTATGTTTTTTGAAAATGTAAAAATGCAGAAAGTTTTCTGTGAGGGTTAGGTTTAGGGGTAGGGTTAGGTTTAGGGGATAGAATATAAAGTTTGTACAGTATGTCCACAGGTCCCTGTGAAGCTGCAGATATCAATTTGGAGTCGTTTGGAGCTTTCGGAGCCGTGTCCACGGACCCGCGGTGAAGGTACATACTGTACTTGGGATGCGAAATTTCACTCGGTTGCACATCTGGTGCCCCTCTATCACATACTAAGAGAGCAGACTCCTCCTGTGATTCCTTTTTTTTCACCTTCAAAATATGCCTTTTTGAGGGTGTGGCCACCGAAATTTTTGACCTTGTGGGGACATTTTGTCGGTCCCCATGAGGAAAACAGCTTATAAATCATACTAAATTATGTTTTTTGAAAATGTAAAAATGCAGAAAGTTTTCTGTGAGGGTTAGGTTTAGGGGTAGGGTTAGGTTTAGGGGATAGAATATAAAGTTTGTACAGTATAAAAACCATTATGTCTATGGAAAGTTCCCATAAAACATGGAAACACAACATGAGTGTGTGTGTGTGTGTGTGTGTGTGTGTGTGTGTGTTTTCAGGACGTTCTATGGGTGCTCGTGCAGCTGTGGCTGTGGGTCAACTCAAGTGTGTAGATCAGGAGGATGCAGTGCAGGGTCTTCTGTGTTTGTCATTCCCGCTACATCCACCAGGACAAACACACACACATATTCAGCGGAGTAAAGCCCTCCGTGAGCTGTCACACACTCCTGTGCTGTTTGTTTCTGGCACTGCAGATAACATGTGTGAACAGGTGAACCCTTTGCAAGTTTTAGATACTGAGCACACCTTCAACTAACAGTAAATTACTTGCAGTACATGGTTTAAACTTCACAGATGAGGATGTTATTGGACAACAGAATGATTGTTTTATTATTAGTATTATTTTGTAGGAAAATCTGGGTTTTGATCACAGCAAAACTAACAGGTTCTTTTATTGATAACACTTTACAGACCTTATCTTGTGCTTGTTTTTCTCAGAAACTTCTGGAAAATGTTATGGGGGTAATGGAGTGCCCTACTGCCATTCACTGGGTAAAGGGTGCGAACCATGGACTCAAAGTACAGGACAGAACAGAAGAATCTGTGCTGGAGGAAGTCAATTCACAAATCATTGCATGGATTCTACAACACAAATGAAATGTGCATTTATAATAATGATAATGACGACTGTTAGATGGATCGAAGATGAAACCAATTGTGCCTGCGCTTTGAAAACTGTTTAACTTTCTGTACCGTTACAGACCTTGTATATAAGAATAATAAAGGTTATATTACAAATATTTTTTCTTACTATATTTTTATTTACTTGGTGGAAATTAAAATATATTAATACATTTACTAAAAAAATATTAGTGTCATTAATAATAATTTGCATTCTGTAGCTAAAAGCTTGATGAGAAAAAAATGCATTGATAAAATATAATAATAAATAATTATGTAATGTTTGCTCTAAAATGCGGGAGAACCCGAGAATTGTGAGAAAAGCATAAATCGAGGTTATTGAGAGCAAATGTTTGTGGGTATAAAGGCAGAAATGGGAAGCTTATACTTTTAAGTCTGACAACACAGTGGACAAATTTGCTATAACTTTACACATAAAAGGGAAACGTTTTTATTACACTTAAAGCATATTAACACGTAATGTTTATTTCTCGTGGCTATACATTTTGAAATAGGGAGTGTTTTAAGGTTTACAGATTGGATAATAACTTTAGATGTTCACGCTTTAATCTTACGTACTAAGGATGGTGTTGTCTACTGTTGTGATGTATAACTTTTTCCTCATACATACAAAATAATGCTAAAATTAAAATGTTGTTAAAAGCAGGAATGAATTAAACTAATACAAAATGTGTAAAAAGTGTTGTGATAGAAATGCTGATGAACTGTTTATGGCTGTGGTCCTTCACACACTATTTAGACTGGTACGACAACACCTTGCGTTGGCTGAATTCATTGTGCTGAATGTGGTGATTACCAGCATGCTCAGTCGTCTCTGGTGAGTTTATTTACCGTATTCACTCCTAACCCATGGTCAAATCAACATACAGGTGAAACTCGAAAAATTAGAATATCGTGCAAAAGTTCATTAATTTCAGTAATTCAACTTAAAAGGTGAAACTAATATATTATATAGACTCATTACAAGCAAAGTAAGATATTTCAAGCCTTTATTTGATATAATTTTGATGATTATGGCTTACAGCTTATGAAAACCCCAAATTCAGAATCTTAGAAAATTAGAATATTACATGAAATCAATAAAAAAAGGATTTTAAATACAGAAATGTCGGCCCTCTGAAAAGTATAATCATGCATATGTACTCAGTACTTGGTTTGGGCCCCTTTTGCATTAATTACTGCCTCAATGCGGCGTGGCATGGATGCTATCAGCCTGTGGCACTGCTGAGGTGTTATGGAAGACCAAGATGCTTCAATAGCGGCCTTCAGCTCTTCTGCATTGTTTGGTCTCATGTCTCTCATCTTTCTCTTATAATGCCCCATAGATTCTCTATGGGGTTCAGGTCAGGCGAGTTTGCTGGCCAATCAAGCACAGTAATACCATGGTCATTGAACCAGGTTTTGGTACTTTTGGCAGTGTGGGCAGGTGCCAAGTCCTGCTGGAAAATGAAGTCAGCATCTCCATAAAGCTTGTCTGCTGAAGGAAGCATGAAGTGCTCGTAAAATGTCCCGGTAGACGGCTGCGCTGACTCTGGACTTAATAAAGCACAGTGGACCAACACCAGCCGATGACATGGCTCCCCAAACCAACACAGACTGTGGAAACTTCACACTGGACTTCAAGCATCTTGGATTGTGTGCCTCTCCATTCTTCCTCCAGACTCTGGGACCTTGGTTTCCAAATGAGATGCAAAATTTGCTCTCATCAGAAAAGAGGACTTTGGACCACTGAGCAACAGACCAGTTCTTTTTTTCTTTAGCCCAGGTAAGACGCTTGACATTTGAAGCCCATGTCCAGGACCCGCCTGTGTGTGGTGGCTCTTGATGCAGTAACTCCAGCCTCAGTCCACTCCTTGTGAAGCTCCCCACACATTTGAATGGCCTTTTCCTGACAATCCTCTCCAGGCTACGGTCATCCCTGCTGCTTGTGCACCATTTTCTTCCACACTTTTCCCTTCCACTTAACTTTCTATTAATGTGCTTTGATACAGCACTTTGAGAACATCCAACTTCTTTTGCAATTACCTTTTGAGGCTTTCCCTCCTTGTGGAGGGTGTCAATGATGGTTTTCTGCACAACTGTCAGGTCAGCAGTCTTCCCCATGATTGTGAATTCAACTGAACCAGACTGAGAGACCATTTAAAGGCTCAGGAACCCTTTGCAGGTGTTTAGCTGATTAGAGTGTGACACTTTGAGCTACAATACTGAACCTTTTCACAATATTCTAATTTTCTGAGATTCTGAATTTGGGGTTTTCATAAGCTGTAAGCCATAATCATCAAAATTATATCAAATAAAGGCTTGAAATATCTTACTTTGCTTGTAATGAGTCTATATAATATATTAGTTTCACCTTTTAAGTTGAATTACTGAAATTAATGAACTTTTGCACGATATTCTAATTTTTCAAGTTTCACCTGTAACAAACTCCCTCTTGTGGCTTATTCCTTTTATTAAATTATGGCATTTTGTATTTTTCATGTTTTTCAGAGGCATTCTGAGAGCCCTCGGGCCCCTGTACAAAAAATCCACTGAACTCCTCCATTTGGTGGCTCAGTCCCAGCCCATGGCCTTCCTGACTGACTTCTCCCTGCCTGGGGACCTGAAAGATGTCTTGTGCCTCTCACATCCTGACCTCCTGATGGAAGATTGTTTAAGGATCTCGAAAAGGAAAGCACATTTGAAATCCTCTGTCCTTAGCAGGCTGTTTGGGGACAACGGGGAAAAAGAGGACGAGGAAGGAGATGAGTGAGATATAATGCCAATATTAGCTGCTGGTCTCGATGAAAGCTCTAGTCTGGACCTGGGGACCGCAGTTTTACAGCAACAACCAGGTTATTTGGAATAACTTGTTATACTAGTTTTGTACTACTTTGTGTTTATATGCATCTACAGTACATGTTATATACTTCTATTTGCTTATTATTTTCCAGAAGCCTCTCCCTCTGGATTGGACATGAAGTTTGTGCTTCGACAATCTTGTAAAACTTCCAAACAGGTATTTTACCTAGTTTGGAAGTTAGGAAGTTCATATATGACTGCTCTTGCTACTCTCATTACACTCAAATGATGAATGTCTGCAAAAATACAGTCAGGTCCATACATATTGGGACATGGACACAATTCTAATCTTTTTGGCTCTATACACCACCACAATGGATTTGAAATGAAACGAACAAGATGTACTTTAACTGCAGACTTTCAGCTTTAATTTGCATTTGGATGTAATTTACATCCAAATCAGGTGAACGGTGTAGGAATTACAACAGTTTGTATATGTGCCTCACACTTTTTAAAGGACCAAAAGTAATGGGACAATTGGCTGCTCAGATGTTCCATGGCCAGGTGTGTGTTATTCCCTCATTATCCCATTTACAAGGAGCAGATAAAAGGTCCAGAGTTCATTTCAAGTGTGCTATTTGCATTTGGAATCTGTTGCTGTCAACTCTCAATATGAGATCCAAAGAGCTGTCACTATCAGTGACGCAAGCCATCATTAGGCTGAAAAATCAAAACAAACCCATCAGAGAGATAGCAAAAACATTAGGTGTGGCCAAATCAACTGTTTGGAACATTCTTAAAAAGAAAGAACGCACCAGTGAGCTCAGCAACACCAAAAGACCCGGAAGACCACGGAAAACAACTGTGGTGGATGACCGAAGAATTCTTTCCTGGTGAAGAAAACACCCTTCACAACAGTTGGCCAGATCAAGAACACTCTCCAGGAGGTAGGTGTATGTGTGTCAAAGTCAACAATCAAGAGAAGACTTCACCAGAGTGAATACAGAGGGTTCACCACAAGATGTAAACCATTGGTGAGCCTCAAAAACAGGAAGGCCAGATTAGAGTTTGCCAAACAACATATAAAAAAAGCCTTCACAGTTCTGGAACAACATCCTATGGACAGATGAGACAAAGATCAACTTGTACCAGAGTGATGGGAAGAGAAGAGTATGGAGAAGGAAAGGAACTGCTCATGATCCAAAGCATACCACCTCATCAGTGAAGCATGGTGGTGGTAGTGTCATGGCGTGGGCATGTATGGCTGCCAATGGAACTGGTTCTCTTGTATTTATTGATGATGTGACTGCTGACAAAAGCAGCAGGATGAATTCTGAAGTGTTTCGGGCAATATTATCTGCTCATATTCAGCCAAATGCTTCAGAACTCATTGGACGGCGCTTCACAGTACAGATGGACAATGACCGAAGCATACTGCGAAAGCAACCAAAGAGTTTTTTAAGGGAAAGAAGTGGAATGTTATGCAATGGCCAAGTCAATCACCTGACCTGAATCATTGAGCATGCATTTCACTTGCTGAAGACAAAACTGAAGGGAAAATGCCCCAAGAACAAGCAGGAACTGAAGACAGTTGCAGTAGAGGCCTGGCAGAGCATCACCAGGGATGAAACCCAGCGTCTGGTGATGTCTATGCATTCCAGACTTCAGGCTGTAATTGACTGCAAAGGATTTGCAACCAAGTATTAAAAATGAAAGTTTGATTTATGATTGTTAATCTGTCCCATTACTTTTGGTCCCTTAAAAAGTGGGAAGCACATATACAAACTGTTGTAATTCCTACACCGTTCACCTGATTTGTACGGAAGCGTATTGCATTCACTTGAGAAAAAAAAATCTACTCTGTTTTTCTGAATTAACGACTTAATTTTTCATGGAAAAAAGTTTTTGCTCTGTTTTTCTGAATTAACTACTTAATTATCTCAGAATTACGAGATAATTTTTCATGGAAAAATAAGTTTTTGCTCTGTTTTTCTGAATTAATGAGATCCCTCAAAATCCTGCCAGGAGCTCTATTTTAGCTGGATGCGCATGAATTTATTGAGATATATTTTAAACTTGGCCTTCAATACAAAGACATTACTGTCTATGACATTTGTAATACTGTCATGGCTGAGACACGCTTTGATCTTCCAAAGGACACTAATTACACGAGAACTACCGGAATTCTAGAACTACTAGAATGGCCATAGTGGTCATTCTGACCGTTCATACTAGACTGTACCAAATGTCATGTCATATTTACACTCGAAACTTCTATTGAGGTTTTAGAATGAAGCTTCTAATGTCTGTCGTCATATTTTATGGCGTCATCACCCTAAAAATGTATTGAATAAAATACAATAATATGGATCAAATGGAGCATGCTTAACATAGATAGTCCTACATAATACGATCTTTTTTTGTAATATATAATAGTGCTAGACTATATAAATACATAGGCCTATATATATTATATATTAGCTGCTAGACTGCCCGGAAGGTGCGTGCCTCGCTTTGTGTACAGCAAGTTTTTCCACCACAGTGAAAATGTTTTCGAAAGTCTAAACGCCAACAAACATGGATTGAGGTGGAATATTTCGTTAGATAAAAACATGTTGTGAATTTTGGAAATTATTACATCTATCCTTTTTCAAAACATGTTGACTTTTGGACTTTACAACGCTCTGGAGTTATTGGAAATTGGAAACAATCCTATGCAGCCACCACTGGAATCAAAATCCATGAATAAATGAATCTGTTATATTAATAATAAACACCAGGACACGAAATTTTAATTCTAATGAATGTGAAAATGTATTAGTTCATCGACAACCACAGAACTTGCTATTGTAGCTAATTACAGATACAAATTTGATTATTTATATTAAATTATTCTCTTTGTAAAATAAAAACAAATCAATACAATAGCTTATAAAAACATCACCAAAGTGTATTTCAATGCATAGTAAAAACCTTAGACATGTATGAAACACATATAGGCCTAACCCAAAATGGCCAAAGCGGTTAATAAAGAATATGAACATTCAGCTAAACTGTGGGAAAACTGATTTAGAAAGCAATATTTGTTTTACTGTGAGCAAAAATATCATGCTGTAAAACTATAATGAAAATAGTATGCTGTAAAATCATTATGAACGAATTCTCCTAAAAGTGGGCTCACTTGAACAAAAAAGGGGGCCCCTTTTAGGAGAATAATTTAAAATAAATAATCAAATTTGTATCTGTAATTAGCTACAATAGCAAGTTCTGTGGTTGTCGATGAACTAATACATTTTCACATTCATTAGAATTAAAATTTCGTGTCCTGGTGTTTATTATTAATATAACAGATTCATTTATTCATGGATTTTGATTCCAGTGGTGGCTGCATAGGATTGTTTCCAATTTCCAATAACTCCAGAGCGTTGTAAAGTCCAAAAGTCAACATGTTTTGAAAAAGGATAGATGTAATAATTTCCAAAATTCACAACATGTTTTTATCTAACTAAATATTCCGCCTCAATCCATGTTTGTTGGCGCTCAGACTTTCGAAAACATTTTCACTGTGGTGGAAAAAACTTGCTGTACACAAAGCGAGGCACGCACCTTCCGGGGCAGTCTAGCAGCTAATATATAATATATATAGGCCTATGTGTTTATATAGTCTAGCACTATTATATATTACAAAAAAAGATCGTATTATATAGGACTATCTGCGTTCGCTTGGCGCTCCATTTGATCCATATTATTGCATTTTATTCAATACATTTTTAGGGTGATGACGCCATAAAATATGACGACAGACATTAGAAGCTTCATTCTAAAACCTCAATAGAAGTTTCGAGTGTAAATATGACATGACATTTGGTACAGTCTAGTATGAACGGTCAGAATGACCGCTATGGCCATTCTAGTAGTTATAGACTTCCGGTAGTTCTCGTGTAATTAGTGTCCTGTGGAAGATCAAAGCGTGTCTCAGCCATGACAGTATTACAAATGTCATAGACAGTAATGTCTTTGTATTGAAGGCCAAGTTTAAAATATATCTCTATAAATTGTCTCAGACCCAAAGTAAAATAAAACTGGATTAAACTTGAAAGGCGGGACATGTTTACTTCCATGCAATCCAGCTAAAATAGAGCTCCTGGCAGGATTTTGAGGGATCTCATTATTTTTTTTTAATGAAAAATTATCTCGTAATTCTGAGATAATTAAGTCGTTAATTCAGAAAAACAGAGTAGATTTTTTTTTCTCAAGTGAATGCAATACGCTTCCGTAGATTTGGATGTAAATACCCTCAAATTAAAGCTGAAAGTCTGCAGTTAAAGCACATCTTGTTTGTTTCATTTCAAATCCATTGTGGTGGTGTATAGAGCCAAAAGATTAGAATTGTCTCGATGTCCCAATAGTTATGGACCTGACTGTAACTGCTTGTTTTCATTTACAAATGCAGTCACATGATAAAATTGATTCATATTTCTCAAAGATGATGTCTCTGGAGCCACAGGTGAAATTGGACATCTCAAGCCGAGCTGCAGACTGTCGGAAAAGGAAGTTCTTGAGCTTATTGAGAAGGGTTTCCTCTTTCAGGAACATGTCTGCACACATGAAGGAAGTGATGCAGTGGTGCAGGAGCTGTAAGCGCTATCAAGAGCACAAGCAGCTCGCAAAAAATAGAAAAGAAAAAAAAGTGAGAGGATGAACCTGCAGTCAAGAGGAAGTTTGTGAACTTTTTCCCTCATTGGCACATAAAATGTCATCAGAATTGTAACTTTCATTTATCTTCTGGATGGATAGATTATATTGATCATTTAGGGGAATTAATTTGCAAAACTGAACTAAATCTACACATTAACCCTCTGGGGTCTGAAGGTATTTTGGGCCCTGGAGAAGTTTTTACATGCCTTAACATTTGTGCTTTTTTCAGTTGCTTAAAACCATATTAATGGCTAAAGTCTGATAACACTGTCTTCAGCACAAACTGGGCTGCAATAATATGTGAGCAACATGTATGTACAGGTTTGTATTTTTGAGAAAATAACGTTTATGCGTGGTTTTTGAAAAAGCACAATTTTCAAGTCATTGAAATAAGGTCATATAACAGATACTAAACATTTGTCCACAAGACTTTTGAGAACTGGATCTTGTAGCCTAGAGATTTTGCTATAAAATGTGAAAACATCCTGATCACTCATTCATACAAAACAATATAGTAATTGAACTTTTGTAAGACACTTTTAGTGTTGAAAGGTCATATGCGAGGAGGCGCGATCATTTTCATCATTCCTCGTGTAACTGTTTGAACAATACAAACATTGCTTGTGTGTTCTGGCCAAGTAGGTGTAAGAATAGAGAGTTACCCTGATCACATAATCCTGTTCTGTTACCAAAGTTTCATTAAGACTGCTTAGAAGCCCAAACGTGCAATATAAAGTGGATCTAAAAGTCAATTATCCAGTTTGGAAAATACTTTCTGTAAACCTTACCTGGTAAATTGGCCAATAAAGGGGCATTTTAAAATGACTCAATTCATGTTTAATATTGTAGTTTGATATAAAAATAATCATTTTTATGATGTACTTTAAAAGAGCATTCACATGTCACCTTTTTTCATTCAATTACAAGTTGAGTAAAAAAAAACAAATGTACCCTTTGACAGGATTGCTGCTGAAATGTTTAGAGAGGTTGTATTTTTATTTATTTTCAAAAAAACATGATGGACTGGCACTTTCAACAACCTATATCTCCTCAAATTTAAATCAACATCACATGCCTGTGCAGGGTTTACTCTCAACTATATGCTTATGTTCGATAAACCAAATTAGAGAGTTGTGTTCTTAGAGTAACCAGCTAGTGCCACAATAAACAGCACTTTTACAACATTTCAGAATCAGAAAAAGCTTTATTGCCAAGTACGTTACACAGACAAGAAATTTGTTTTGGTGTTGTAGGTGCGTGTCACACAATCTCTAAATATAAGAAACAAGTATTAAAATATAAGCAATATAAATATGTCCACACAGTATATATTAAAAGTAAGAATAAAAATAAAAGAGAGCAGTAGAGTCAGTACAGTGGCATGTAGAGCCAGAGGTGGAGAGTGTCAGGGTGGGTACCGGGCCTTGTTGATAAGGCAAGTGGCGGATGGGAAGAAACTGTTCTTGTGGCGTGAGGTTTTTGTCCTGATGGACCTCAGCCTTCTTCCAGAGGGGAGTGACTCAAAGAGACTGTGGCCGGGGTGGGAGAGATCAGCCACAATCTTTACAGCACGCTTCAGGGTCCTGCAGGCATACAGGTCCTGGAGCGGCGGCAGATTGCAGCCAATCACCTTATCTGCAGACCGGATGACACGCTGCAATCTGCCCTTGTCCTTGGCAGTAGTAGCAGCGTACCAGATAGTGATGGAGGATGTGAGGATGGTCTCAATGATGGCTGTGTAGAAGTGCACCATCATTGTCATTGGCAGGTTCAATTTCTTCAGCTGCTGCAGGAATTACATTCTCTGTTGTGCTTTCTTGATGAGGGAGCTGATGTCTGTGAGTCGGAGACGTGTTTCCCCAGCTTCACATGCTGCTTCCTGTCAGACAAGAAGTCACTGATCCACCTGCAGGTGGAGTGATGCACACTTAGCTGGGAGAGCTTCTCCTGGAGCAGTGCCGGGATCCACCATCAGGATCCTGGCGTGAGGTTCCTGTGGAGTCCAGGTGCTGGAGGATGTAGTGGAGGGCCAAGTCGACTGCATTGTCTACAGACCTGTTGGCTCTGTATGCAAACTGCAGGGGGCCAGGAGGGGGTCAGTGATGTCTTTGAGGTGTGAAAGCACAAGGCGCTCAAAGGACTTCATAACCACAGAGGTCAGGGCAACGGGTCTGAAGTCATTAAGTCCTGTGGTCCTTGACTTCTTGGGAACCGGGAAGATAGTTGACTTGAAGCAGGCTGGCACGTGACATGTCTCCAGTGAGGTGTCAGTTTTTTTCATCGGTTTTGTTTAAAGTTAATTTCTATTCTAATACTGAGTCAAGGTTTTCTAAAGCTTTAAGCAACTATGCAATGTACAATAAAACATACTACTAATCTTTATAAGAGTTCAGTTTACACCATAATCTATGCCAGAATGCCTCATGCATCTCAGGGTCCAGTGGCCAGTTGAGGTAGGTCCTACTTTTAACCAGCCGTGCCAATCTATGATGGGAGGATAGCAACCGAGATGGAATCTTTTCAAGGAACACCAGGTTAAGAATATCCCTGTGTTCTACCTGTAGCCGGTAAGTAGCCAGCTGCATCTCCAGAGAACACCAGTTACTACGGAGGTAATTGTGGCTGACAAGGCAAAGAGTTCGCGACTTGCATAAATGCAGTCGGTGATGTTTTCCACAATGTCTTGCCCCAACCGGAAGTCCCGACTGTGGAGACAAATTCTCAGGAATGGAGGGCCACGCTGCTCCAAGTTTGGCAGAAGTTCATTTATGACCCAATGCTCATCCTTACAGCTGTAGGACACAAAAACATCATAGCGGTACCGCTGTTTGCCATTTAGATGCAAAGCCTCTCGGAACCATCCGCTGGCAATGTTATAGAATGGCTTTATGTATTGGCCTGCACATTGATATGACAGTACTCCAATCATAAAGAAAAATAAAAAAGCTGAGGTGGAGACAAACAGCACAAATTCAATAGAAAATGAGCAATTCTCCTTGGTGTAAAGAATGAAGTTGAGATGGTCCATTCCATTATCAGCCAAGCACTGTAGTACTTTCATGGAGGGCATGAACATATAAACCTGCACCTGCCTGTTGTCCTTCAACCATGAGACCAGCCATGCATTATCACAACTGCAGTACAGATTCAACCCCCAGAGATGGAGGAACCTTAAACTGGTGAGATGTTCCACAAAGTTTTGTAGAATGTTAACATGATCTCGTGGCATCAACGCTAGACCTGTCAGTGCACTTAAGTCCTTCACCAGACTTCCATCCAGAAAGTAATATTCTGCAGTTAATCAGGAACAGTGTTCGTAGTTTTGTCAGATTGTGAAACATTATTCCCAAATTTGTCTGTTTTGACAAATCAATGTTTTCCAGTCTTAGGGTTTTTAAATGAACAAGCTCATTGATTACTACCAAATCTCCAATATCATCTGAGAACGTTGATTTTACTTCCAGATTGACAACTGATCTAGCGTATTTCCCAATGAATTCTTTTCCACAGGTTACATATGCTGCATTTATCTGAAGTGTGACTATAGATGTCAAGAACGGTCTGTTGCAGTCCTCAATGGTCACATATTGACCTTTGATGGTGAAGTCTAAGCTCTTATTCAGTGTAGTATTGCTGCCAATCACGAGCTGCATCGGTCTCAGACCTGAACTAATGATCATGTGACTCAGATTATACGGGATTCTTCCAAATATATCAGATAAATTCAGCTTGATCAGTGACATGTGAGGTGGGAAGTTGAGATCTCCCAACAGAAGTGTACATAAGTTAATAAAATGTCCAAAAGAATTTGCTTCAATTTGAATTATTGGATTTTCTTGAAGATCTAGGGCCGTCAGTCCATAGAGACCACTGAATGTGTCTTGATAAATGTAAGATATTTTGTTTTTACTGAGGTTCAAATGTGTTAATTTGATTAATCCAATAAAAGAAAAATTTTGTATGATGGAAATATTACTTCTGACTAACTCCAGAATTTCAAGATTTGTGAAACACATAAATTGGTGGGAGATTACCTTTCCCATGTTATTTGCGTGTAGATACATAAAGGACAGCTGTTTGACTGACTGTGGAAAGGACAAGCAAAGAGATTGGAAATCAGTTGGTCTGAGCACATGACTAGATACATCAATTAACGAAAGGTTGCTGAAAATCTGGAAGATCAAATGTACATCTAAAAGGATTAGAGTCCCAGTAAATTCTGACTCATATACGAGAACTATTTCTTTAATCTCTTCACAGATAGAGAGATACTGATACTGAATGCCTTCAGAGATAGTGGTAGTTGTAGGTGGAAAGTTAATAGTCTGGTAATAAACAGATATAGATTCAATAGAATACAACTTTGCTGCACTACACAACTCATCAATATTAAGTACATCCACCCCGAATTTCAAAGTATGGATTTTATTTACGCCAATCAAGGAAAGTTCTCGAAGTAAATCTTCTTTTAAACCAAATTCCAAGTAAAACAAATTTCCCAGCACTTCCAAAGCTCCCTGATCTATATGCTGTACTGATTCTAGAATCAAAAATACCTTTTCGATATTGTATACAGTGGATATGTATTCGTGAGAGGGGTTGATCAAAGAACAGTTTGGGAAATTAAGACTATAAAGCTCCTGATGAAGTATAAACCTCTCCAGTGGTTTCACATTTGCCAGTCGACACAGAACCTCAGATAGATCTTTCAAACACTTTGTGATTCGTAGGTCTTTTAACTGAGGAATTGTATCAAAGACATTATTTGCCATTAATGACAAACTGTAATGGGAAAGAAATAAACTTGTCAGTGAAGGAAAGCCACTGAAATCGATAGCTACCTCACAACAGCCATCTGGCCAGAAAGACAAATTTAGAGAAGTTACATTTACCAAACCAGTAAAGGCTTCCGGAGAGATCTCTGAAAAACATCCATTAATTTCAAGGTATTCCAGAGAAACAAAGTTGGAAAAGGAACCTGGATCCAAAGCAGTATAACTAGAGACTGTGGCTCTCTCCATTTGGATGCAAAGGTTCTGTAAATCAGATGGAAGCCCACGGAGATCTTTCTTAATGTTGGTTACTTCGTAGCAAATGGCAGTGTTTGTTTTTCCATCACATCTTGATTTTGCAGGAAATTCTTCCACATCCTTGTAGAAAATACATTTATCTTGAAGCAAAGCAAATACAGTCTTTACAATCAGTATGAAGATTGAGAAGAAAAGAACCATCTTCAATTCCTGATCAATCCGTGGAGAGCGTAAATGTATCTTCTGATTATGCTTGATATTAACTATCCGTCACTGGAGGTTATTAACCGTGTCACAGATGTTCACGTTAGAAATAAATTTCCCTTTTTTGTTTCACACATACATATATAGAGAGAACTAGAGGCTGAGAGTGAAGTTCTGCTTTATCACCACTGCTTCCTGTAACAGGTCATGCATTCATGCAGACAGAGCGGTTTCTGTCCTCTAACAAGGTGGGGCTAATACATTCCAAAAGTGTCACCATTATCCATCATCCTATTCTTTGACTCTGGTCTAATTATTTTAAGAAGTTGACAGGAGACACCTAGGAGAAGAGCCTCACCATGTATTTTCTCAGCAGTCATGAGAGCACATGTGTGAGGGTTTTCCTGTTCCTGCACAGGCCTCTAAAAACACACACTCATATAGTAAAAACTTGCTTGACCATCAGAAATAATTATAGAATAAAATGGCATTGATTTTACTTGATTAAAGTATACTTAACTTGATAAAAATACACCACAAGAACTGCCGCTCTCTGGATGTTGTTTGTTTTTGGCATCAATCTGAGTAAACTCTAGTGACTGTTTTGTGAAATGTTACAGAAATACCCAAAAAAGCCCATCTGTTTTGTTATTTGGCATTTTAGCCTATCAGCTGCGCCCCCTGGGCTATAAACGGGAGCATATGTGCTGCCTAGTATGCATCACTTTCAGTGAAATGCGGCACCGGTAAGGAGAGTGCACTGTTAGTTGTTTAGTAGATGATAACATGTATTCGGTTACGAGATCTGCAATCTGTTTGATGTATGTTCTAGAGATGCTGGCTTGTTCTGAGAGCGGGCTTCTGTCTTCGACTGTACGAGTTGTGGGTGGCAGTTGGGTTATTTTCTACCTTTTAATCGTTGCTACCGCGTTGTTTCTCGCTGTTTGTACAAACTGGATGGTGGACACTGGAGAAGGTAAGGAGAATGTGTTATTAATCTCTCGTTAATCGTTTGTAGTCGGTACAAACGTGTGTTCTGGAAGCACTGGCTTGTATTAATAACATTGCCTAAATTACTCCCTTTCTCAGCTGTGAGAACCTGACGCAGCTGCTGGATTGTTTCTCTGCTCTGGTTTTCACCAGGAAAAGCTACGGTTTTGTTGTATTTTGATGAAACATTCATGCATTTTCTTGATAATTGGTTTGTATCTTATATATATAAATATATTAGGCTGAGAGAGGACGCATCTAGTGGGGTAACAGTCTCACTTTGTTAATAGGTTTGTGAAGGCGCGTAAATGCATTCCAGTTGGGGTGCTCCGCTTTTGTTCACGGCCGCAGTGCTGTTCTGTTTCCATCTGTTCTGACCCCTAGTGGCCTATTGAACAGAAACAAATATTGCAGTATCCATTTTAATACAGTCTTTATATAAGATTTGCCAATAAAGAGTCTATTTTTGTATCATGAGCCATGTCTCTGACTCTTATCGGTGATACAAACCTGTGTATGCCTTTTGTAGGTGGTTTATTTGAATTCTTTGTGAATGGTATCATCTTTATTTTTCATTGTAATTTATTAAAAGTAAAACCCCTTTTGCCCTCGTAACTGTCGTGAATCTAATGCTCTCAATGCCACATAAACATTCATTGAAGCGCCGAACCCGTATCGGCATGATTTTATGCATTGCACTGATGCCACATGATTGGCTAATTAGACAATTGTATGAATGAGCAAAGGTACAGGTGTTCCTGTATTTCTCAGTGAGTGTAGTTTTAGTTTTGTAAATCATCATTTAAACATGTTTGAAATATTTTTATATTTTGCAAAAGTCAATCCGGTTATCTTTAAGGAATTTAATGTATTTATTTTTTGGTGTTGACTTATCTCTACACTCTACTCTCTGATTGTGTGGGATCATTTTAGCGCAAATGGGTTTACCGCTAGCTCACAACTGTGTACCTTTTGTGAACCATCTTCAGTGGTGCCATTCTCATCATGCTGAAAGCCACCATTCTGCTTACACCAAGTGTAATTCTGCTTATCCTTAATGGAGCTGGACTAAATAGTGCACTCTGCACTTTCCCCTTCATCCTTCACAGACCTCTTCTGACTATAATGCTTCAAATGAACTAAAAATACATACAGATGGTAATGATACATAGTTTTCAACACTTTAAATTACATGCTATTCACTACAGCTCCCCCAAATTGCGGACCCATAGGGCTATGGAGGAATCGTCCAGGGATCCGAATATATGGAATCTCCTGGGAGAGAAAGCGCACAGGGAGCCTCTGTTCGGGCATACCAGAGCGGGCAATGGGAGGTCTCTTGGGAGGAAAACAGGTCTACCTGGGCCTTGCCGAATCGTTTCCAAATCAGCTGAACTGACTGGGGGTGAAGCCTCTACTCTCCACCGGACCAATGTTCTCGTGACAGCGCGTCCGCCATCGCATTGAGGTCGCCGTGGATGTGAGTGGCACGCGGCGACTTGAGTCGCGGCTGGCTCCGAAGGAGGAGACGACAGGCGAGTCGCAACATGTGGCGGGAGTGTACGCCGCCTTGGCAATTTATGTACGCTACCGCGGTGGTGCTGTCTGACCTGACTAGGACATGTTTGTCTCGAACTAACAGGAGAAACTTCCGCAGGGCAAAGAATACAGTCAGCAACTCTAGGCAGTTGATGTGCCAGCGCAGCGGGGCCCCTTTCAAACGGCCTGAGGCTATGTGCCCATTGCACACGGCGCGCCAACCCGATCTGGAGGCGTCGGTCGTGACCAGGACGTGTCGGGACACCTGCTGCATGGGCACTCCTGCCCGTAAAAAGCAGAGGTCTGTCCAGGGTTTGAACGTTTGTCAGCAGGCGGGGGTGATTGTTACCCGGTGCGTGCCGTGGCGCCATGATCGTCTCGGGACTCGAGTCTGAAGCCAGTGCTGAAGAGGTCTCATATGCATCAGGAGCCTCTGGAAAAGTTTTAAAGGGACCGTTGTGCCTGGCCTGAAGGTGGCGAGGCAGTCCAGCACTGACTGTGCATGCTTGTTGGTGAGACATGCTAACATCGAGACTGAGTCTAACTCCATGCCGAGAAAAGGTGCCTGAGCACCTGGTCTCTGTGAGTGCATAGTAACTCTCGGGATTGGGCCAGTATGAGCCAGTCGAGGTAATTGAATATGCGGATGCTGGCCTCTCGGAGTGGGGCAAGAGCTGCCTCTGCGACTTTCGTGAAGACGCGAGGGAATAGAGACATGCCGATGTGGAGGACTTTGTACTGATACACCTGGCCGTCGTAAGGGTCGTGTCGAGGCAGAATTGTGAAAGTACGCGTCCTTCAGGTCTACCACTGCGAACCAATCTAGATGCTGGATGCAAGTTAGGATGTGTTTTTGCGTGAGCATTTTGAATGGGAGTATGTACAAGGCCCGGTTGAAAACTCGAAAGTCCAAGATCGGTCCAAGCCGCCGTTTTTCTTGGGTACAATGAAGTAAGGGCTGTAGAAACCCTTCTTCATCTCGGTTGGAGGGACGGGCTCTATTGCGTCTTTGAGTAGAAGAGTAGTGATTTCTGCATGCAGGGATTTGGCATGTTCGCCGTGTACTGCGGAGAAGCAGACACTCGTGAAGGGGGGCGGGGGCCTGGCAAAATGAATTGCGTAACCAAGTCGGATGGTCCGAGCCAGCCAGCATGACGGGTTGGGAAGTGAAAGCCACGCATCCAAGCTCCGTGCTTGGGGCACCAAAGGGACGATTATTTTTTATGTACCCGGCGGGGCTTAGCAGTGGGGCGGAGCAGGTAATATTGCATCGGGAGGCGTGGACGCGTCCCGAGGCTCTAGTGCTGAGAAAAGACTCAAAGCACTTACCTTACTCCGCACTCCCGGCAGGGGGCGGGTTCGTGATTGAGGAGGAGGTCCTGTAGCGGCATCCTCTGGACTCGTCAGAACCAGCCAGCCGGGGAACAGTCGTGGGGCTGAGGGCGGACTGTTGAGGTGTGGTGGCAGAGTGCCGTGAGAGCATTTGTGGGCCAGGTGACCCAGAGACAAAGGAAATAGCTCTTTTATTGAGAATGTGGTACACGGGGCTGCGGCAAATGAAATAAATCCAACAAAAGATTCTCTTCCCGGCCCTACACCGGGGGACGGAGCGGTCTGCTTACCTGCTCCAGAGCTAACGTCTTGGTCCCTGGGTCGATCGCCTCAGGAGCGCTTGGGAGCCTTACGGGTCCTCGAGGGGGTCCGTGAGGACTTCCTGCGGGGTGCTCGACATGTGGGCTGAGAGATGGGCCCGGGTTGAGGCGGAGCAAGGCGTTTCTTCAGCGCATGGGCCATGCCCTCGATGAACAGACGGGGCATGGCCCATGGCGGCAGGCTTGTGGTGGGGCAGAATATGTGAGCTAGCCTCTGTCTGTTTCCTCACCACGGAGAACTGCTGGGTGGAGTCCTCGATGGTGTCGCTGAAGAGGCAGAACTGGGAGACAGGGGCATTGAGGAAGCACAGTTTCTTTGGCTTTGGCCGTCAGTGACGATGTTGTCCTACAGGCCTTGGAGGGAGTACAGGGCGACCCCGCCAGGTGGTAGGGCTTTCGAGGCATAGGTGAATCGCAACAGCCCTATCCACCTGAGGAATCGCCATGTACCCGTGGGCCGCACCGCCGTCGAGGGTAGCGAGAGCGGATGAGCGAATGGCTTTGTGAAGTGTGGAGAGGGGTGCGCTCTGTGATGAATAATAAAAAAAAATACTTCTCCAAGATATATTCTACACGAGTAACCTTCGAAGAATCTTATGAACCTTCTGGCCAATACATCACTAATAAACTCTTAACTAAGTGCAATCAGGAAGACAAGTACACTTTCATCACAAGATGATGTACATGGATTAGGCATGTCATCAGAAAAGAACATAGGGACTTCCCCAGAACTGCTCTTCATTGGACACCAGAAGGCACACATAAGAGAAGACCAAAGAACACTTGGTGCTGAACAATGGATAGTGAACTTAAGGCCATGAATTAAACCTGGGGAACCATTTTGAGGCTGGCAAAAACAGACAGAAGTGGAGGTCCTTATTTTGATTTATGCCAGTAGGCATAATGGGCAGGAAGTAAGAAAAGTACAAACACCCCATTTTTGTTAAGCTTTCTGCCAATTTATCATCATGCACTATTTTTACACATTTACGAAATGGACAGTTTTCTCTCCGGCTTGTGTGTACATCAACTTTATGCCTGACTATTTAAGTCTGATACGAGAACAGATTTACCGGTGCTGTGATAAGGGATCTGGATAGCATCAGCTGAAGTCCAGACTGAGGTGCAAATGAGTAGACAAAGAGTCATGATACCTAGAGCCAGGACTGAAGTACATGCCATCCTGTTGTGGGCAGCATGCATCATAATGTGTGTTAAACTACTATTATTTCAGCCCATTAATTTAATCTTTCATGTCTTTATTGAACACATCCCATTAAACTTTCACAGTGCTGTGGAAATAGTAAGTGAACCCATTGATTTAATAACTTGTCGATCCTCCTTTGGCAGCAATAACCTCAATCAAGCATTTCCGGTAGCTGCAGATTAGACCTGCACAAAGTTCAGAAGGAATTTTGGGCCATTTTTCCTTACAGAACTGCTTCAACTCAGCTATATTCCTAGGATATCTGATGTGGACAGCTCTCTTGAGGTCATTCCACAGCATCTCTATCTGGGCTCTGACTGGGTCACTCCAAAAGTTGGTTTTTATTTTTTTGAAGGCATTCTACAGTGGATTTACTGCTGTATCAACCAACTTCTACTGAGCTTTAGCTGGTGCACAGGCACCCTGACATTATTTCCCAAATTAATTGGAAATTAATTATTTCCCTTGAAGATGGCAAGTGGTCCAGGCCCAAAAGCAACCCCAAATCATGATGCTCCTTCCCATGTAATTCACCATTGGGATGATGTTTTCATGTTGGTATGCGGTGCCCTTTTTATGTCATACTTAGTGCTGTGTACTCTTCCCAAATAATTCAGCCTTAGTTTCATCAGTCCACAAAACATTTTGCCAGTAGCCTTTCGGAATGTCAAGGTAGTCTTTGGCAAAATTCTGAGATCTCATTTTTGGCAAGGTCCTCATCAGCAGATGCTTCTTGTGAATAGCAAATAAAAAATTTTGAGTGCTTTTTATAAGTTAAATTAGCTCTAACCCACAACTCCAATATCGTTTCATTAACTGGATGCCAAGTTTGCCAACTCTACAGTAATTAGCATTTGTTGATGTCATTAGCATAGGGGCTCACATACTTTTTACAACCCACACTGTGAATGTTGAATGATGTATTTAATATGTACAATATGATTAGTTATAAAAAAGATTGTGTTTGTTCATGATAAAAGTCACAAATGTCAAGTGTTTTTAAATAATGCCATGATTTTTGCTACAGGATCAAAATCGGACATATTTGAAATATTTGAAATTTTCCAATAAGTATTCTTATTGGAAAACTTAAGGCCCTGGGTCTCTCAAATACGTGCCTTTCCTGGTTTTGTAATTATTTCACTGACAGATTTCAGTGTTTTAAGTCTGAGGGCCTGTTGTCTGAGCCTTTAGCTGTATCTATGGGGGTGCCCCAGGGCTCGATTCACGGCCCGATGTTATTTTCTGTATATATTAATGATGTAGCTCGTGCTGCGGGCAACTCTCTTATTCATCTTTACGCAGACGACACCGTTCTGTACACTTCAGGCTCAACACTGGAAACTGTTCTAGAAAAACTTCAAAAGAGTTTTGAAGACATTCAATTAGCCTTTTGTGATCTTCAATTGTCCCTAAACTCTAGTAAAACAAAATGCATGATTTTTAATCGTACACATTCTGTATCTTCGTGCCCAATAAACATCACCACCCTGAATGGGTCTAAGCTGGAATATGTGGAGAAATACAAATACCTAGGGGTCTGGCTAGACCCCTCACTTTCCTTTCAAACCCACATAAACCATCTACAGTCAAAGATCAAGTCCAGGATCGGGTTTCTATTCCGAAATAAAGCTTCATTTACTCTTCCTGCAAAACAGGCCATTGTGAAAATGACCATCATCCCAATGCTTGACTTCAGTGATGTTGTCTACAGAACTGCTTCAAATTCTTTACTCAAGAAATTGGACGTAGTTTACCACAGTGCTATTCGCTTTATTACTAAAGCCTCATATAATACCCACCACTGCACTCTTTACTCACTAGTTGGATGGCCTTCGTTACACAATCGGCGCCTAAATCACTGGTATCAATTAATTTACAAGTCCATACTAGGCAAAACACCATCTTACCTAAGTACTTCAGTAACCATATCAGTGCCTGTATTTAACCTGAGTTCGAGTAAATATATCTCTTTAGACTCTACTAAAGCCCGCACCTCCCTTGGCCGCTCATCTTTTAAATTTTCTGCTGCAAATGATTGGAACACTTTACAAAAGTCTCTCAAATTAGAATCCACTGTTTCGATCACTACTTTTAAAGTTTTACTGTCAAATTTATTGACGGACCACTGTACATGTTAATGTTGATGCTCTTTGCGAACTAAGACTTATGTATTTTTGCACATATTCAACTAAATGGCTGTCACTGCATTTACTTGCACATTATCAATTTACCCATGTTGGACTGCACTATTATCTGACTGCTATTTCTTTTGCATTGCCATTTTACATTTTTTAAACTATCAAGTCTTTTAATTTCTATTCTTATATATTGTCCAGTATCTTTTAACTGAATCTGAATGTTTTCTATATTCATGACTGTGTAATTGTATGTTGGTATGTTATGTGTAATTTTATGTCGCCTTGTACCCTGCGCCTTATCTTGGCCAGGTCGCGGTTGCAAATGAGAACCTGTTCTCAACCGATTAACCTGGTTAAATAAAGGTAAAATAAAAAAAATAAAAAGCATATACATACAAAGAACACATTAAAATGAAACACATTGTCTGAAATGACAATTTACATTTTTAAATGAGTGAAGCAATTAATGCTATAAAACAAGGAACGTCCCATTGCTTGTGATCTCAAACAATGTTAAAAGGTTTCCAAATGAGTGGTAAACAATACAGAAAGCAAAACATGATAATTATGAGGATACAAAGTACAAAAACATTTGAATAAATTAGTTTGCATTCATTCTAACAGATATATGCTCCACATACAGTATATATATATATAATTGAAGGACTCTTTACTACACTGTACAGTACGTACATGTATCATCAACATTTCCATCAAAGGGCTTGTAAGAAAAGCTATATTTCACTCATTTAATGGATTCTTATTGTTTATTTATTGTTTTTGCACACATTAAATGTACAATGAATTGTAAATTGAATGTTGCAGACAAAGGACAAAACTTGACAGTAATCAATACACATACACAATATACAGTATCATGTTCATGAACTTGTGGGCATCATAGACACATACTTTATGTTTGAAGGATTTATATATATATATATATGAGAGAGTCAGTCCAGTTGTCTTGAGAGACTTATGTTCTGGGGTTGTATACACTTTTTGGTTATAAAGAATTATCAATACTCAATAGCTTACATGATGATAAACAGAAATGTGTGAACTTGCAGTTTATACCTCCTGCCAGAGAAGGCCAATCTTGACCCGTCCAGTCACACATGCTAGTGTGAGGATGAGTTTACCACTAGCTTACATCTGCGTACCTTTCTCCTTTTCCTCAGTGTTTCCATTCTCATCACGCTGAAAGCCACCATTCTCCAAGCCATAATTCTGCTTATCCTTAACGGAGCCAGATTCAATAGTGCTCTCTGCACTTTCTCCATCTTCCTCCACTGACATATGACTACAGCGCTTAAATGAGTAATGAACTGAAAACACATACAGAAGTTCATGATACTGAGTTATCAATACCTTACATTAAGGTAAATCCTAATTACACATACATGCTTATCCACACTGTCCGCATATCATTTATTGCTCACATTGAAAATAAACTAAAGTAATGTAGGATTCTAGCAACAAAATGGTTGTAACTGAATCTACCATTGTTCACAATCAACTTCATACTGCCAGTGGTTAATTTTAGAGTGGACAAGAGTGCCATCTTACTTCCTACTGCAATCCCGGCCACAACCAGTTGGAAGATGCTGTAGATTAAGGGGAATGCAAACATGACCTCAAGCTCCGAGGGTGTGAAGGACAGCTGGGTAATAGTACTGCATAGCTGAGCATTCTGCATGCCAGTTTCCAAAGCAATGGTGCGACACCTGAAATCACATGCACAAGAAATGAAGTATCAAAGATAACAAGACTTGGGCCATCAAGGCCCTTGTGTTCACCGCATAACAGTTTCAAAATATATACACAGAACATTAATAATAAGGTTTGTGTTAACATTAGTTAGCATTATAGTAAACATGACTGTGGCAGGGCGGAGGGCGGGGCCGGGTCGTGATCCTACACACCCGGTCACATATTAGGCTAATTATGCCTCTGTGAGGTTTAAAGGCTGACTGCAGAGGGCCGTGCGGGAGAGAGAGATCGTTAGCGGACATGTCCATCATGTGTGTGTTTGTGTCTTCTTTTAAGTTTATCATTAAACCTATTATTTATATCGTCAAGCCGGTTCTCGTCCTCCTTTCCATTGAATAACTTTACACTAGTGCCGAAACCCGGGAAGGAGGAGGCCGTAGTAGAGTTCTCGCCACTACCGTCCACCCCAACGGAGCAGCCGTGGCCATCTGCCGTGGAGACGAGGAGCCCAGCCACCTGAAAGAAGACGATGGCCACCGATCGCGAGGGGAGAAGGGGCTCCTAGCCGACCGCCTGGAGCGATCATTGCCTCTGCCAGGGGCGCAGGAGTCGCCTACCAGCCGCTGAAACACGGCAGGGTTTAAGACCACCGACCGTGAGCGGGGAGGGGCTCACTGGCGATCGCCTGGAGTGAGAGAACCGTTGCCAGGGGCTGGGGGACTGCCTCTGATCCGCCCGGAGAGGCGCGGCTGTCGTCCGATAGAGGGTGGAGGAGTGGCCGAGGAACAAGCTGCGGCGTATCGGAGAACTGGCGAGTAAGAGTTTTTTTTTTTTCATCTCTCTCTCCTCTCTCTCTCACTTTCGCTCTGCGTTGGCCTTTATCCTCTTTTAAATTTTACAGTTTTTGGGGGGTACTACACTGTTACAGAAAGTACCCCCCCATTTTAATTATTTCTGTTTCCCTCCCCTTGTCCCCTCCCTCGTCCAGGTACATGGGGATGACCTGCCGGCAGACAGCGCGGAAGGTGCGCCCTCCCCCAGGGAAGGGGGGGGGGGATGTACGTCAGGCCGGGGGCTCCCCAGCCTGAGAGAACGAGGGAGGAATGTGGCAGGGCGGAGGGCGGGGCCGGGTCGTGATCCTACACACCCGGTCTCGTATTAGGCTAATTATGCCTCCGTGAGGTTTAAAGGCTGACTTCAGAGGGCCGTGCGGGAGAGAGAGATCGTTAGCGGACATGTCCGTCATGTGTGTGTTTGTGTCTTCTTTTAAGTTTATCATTAAACCTATTATTTATATCGTCAAGCCGGTTCTCACCTCCTCCTTTCCATTGAATAACTTTACAATTACCTAATAATGCACAAAAGGTTTTCTAACCACTATTAGAGTAACATTAGATTTATAAATCTGAAGAGAAACCAAATATATAACAAAATGTACACTACCTAAAGCAGTTTTACAGAGAAAACTATCCAATGAGCAGGACTGGGGAGTAACTGTCACGTTCCTGTGTTGTCTGCCCTATGTTCTCTGTTTCACCCATCACGTTTATGTCACGTTCCTTGTGGTCCGGTCTGTGTTTTCTGTTTCACTCAGCATGTCACATTCCATGTCATGTTTTCCCTTTTGCCTGCCCTGAGTCATCATTAGTGACAGAAAGACCGACCACCAAATGGATCTAGCAGCGGTTTTTCTCGAACTGGCCCGGGCGAACTTTCCCGTCCGCGAATAATCACGACTCTTCTCCACGGTCGCCATCCACACCGGGTTCGACAACGACGCCCTAAAGACCATCTACTGGGTCGGATTACCGTCATCCCGGCGGGCAGAGGCGCCGGAACCCGGAGACCACCCGTGGAGGGAGTACGTGAGTCTCGTTTTGACGAAACTCGTGCCCGAGGAACCACCCCTCATGATTCTGGCTGTCGAGCCTGAGCCCCTGCCTACCCAGATCGACGAGCCAGCGCTGCCAACTTCGTCTGCCTGGAGGAGGAGGAGAAGGAAAGCCTCTGCTCTCCAGCCCACGCCTGCCACGGTCAGCGAGCCAGCGCCCACGCCTGCCACGGTCAGCGAGCCAGCGCCCACGCCTGCCCCGGTCAGCAAGCCTGAGCCCACGCCAGCCACGGTCAGTGAGCCTGAAGCCCCAGACTTCAGTGAGCCAGTGCCTGAAGCCCCAGACGTCAGTGAGCCAGTCACTCATCTCCACCTCCTGGGCCGGCCTCCAGGGCCTCCCTCGGCTTCATCTCCCGAGCCTCCCTCGGCTCCACCTCCTGAGCCTCCCTCGACTCCGCCTCCTGAGGCCCCAGAGCTTTCCTTGGCTCCGCCTCCCTTGGCTCCAGCTTCCTCTCCAGAGCCCCTCTCAGCTCCGCCTCCGGGACCTGTCCCTGTCCGATGGCCTCCTCCCAGGCTCCCTGAACCAGGCCCTGCTCTGCGGCCATCTCCCAGACCTCCTAAACCTGTCCCTACCCGGTGGACGCCCCCCAGGCCACCTGACACTGTTCCCTTCACACATCCCCAGAGACTGCTTGCTTGCCCTCTCGGCCTCCCTGGTCTGCCTAATTGCCCCTTGTGCCCCCGTGGACTGCCTAATTGCCCCTTGTGCCCCTGTGGACTGCCTAATTGCCCCTTGTGCCCCCGTGGAATGCCTAATTGCCCCTTTTTCCCCCATGGACTGCCTAATTGTTCCTTGTGCCTCCTTGGTCTGTCTCTGTGTCCCTTGTGCCTCCTTGGTCTGTCTTTGTGTCCCTTGTGGCCCCTTGGTCTGTCTGTTTTCCCCCTTGTCCAGGCCCCCTCTCCTTGAACCTTTGTTTATTTTTTCTATTCCTTTTCTTAGGACCGTCTGGAATCCGGTCCTTTTGAGGGGGGGCTATGTCACGTGTCTTCATTCACCGTCATTCGTGACAGTAACGGAATACATGTAACATTATTATGTATTAAAAATTCTAAATATTAGTAACTGTATTCCACTACAGTTACAATTTAAATAGTTGGTAATCAGAATACAGTTACATTAAAAAAAATTTAATTACTGAAGAGATTACTTTGCCTTTTATTGTAATGTTTGGTTTATTATTTAGTCTATTCAGTTGGAAAACATTTATCCATGAAAATTATGCGATCCGATGAACTTTAGAAAATTGGATATGACATAATTGAGGAAATTTCCTTTGGGAGTTTAATAGAGGAGCTACATCATGTTTCTACAGCTTAACAAAAAACAGTTAGAAATGCTTTGACAGATGAAACATAAATATTATAAATACGTTATTATATGCCATGTCAATGTTTTTTATATGGTTAGGGTATTGTTACAGGAAATGCTTACCAATGAAGCGTTTAACAATGTATAGGAAGCTACAAATAATATGCATTCAGAAAGCATTCACATTTTGTTATGTTGCAGCTTTACGCTAAAATGATTGCAATTATTTTTTTCCCCCATCAATCTACACTCCATATCCCATAATAATCCCGACAAAGCAACTGATAACATTGCAAATATATTAAAAAGAAAAAACAAAAATATCACATAAACTTAAGTATTCATTGACACTTGAAATTGAGCTCAAGTGCATCCCATTTCTCTGGATAATCTTTGAGATGTTTCTATATTTTGATTGGAGTCTACCTGTGGCAAATTTAATTGATTGGACATGATTTAGAAAGGCACACACCTGTCTATATTAGGCATTATAGCTGAAAATGCATATCAGAGCAAAAACCAAGTCACGAGGTCAAAGGAACTGCCTGTAGAGCTCAGAGACAGGATTGTGTTGAGGAACAGAACCGGGGAAGGCTACAAAAAACATTTGCTGCATTGAAGGTTCCCAATAGTACAGTGGCCTCCATAATTCTTAAATGGAAGAAGTTTGGAACAACCAGAACACTTCTTAGAGCTGTCCGCCTGGACAAACTGAGTAATCGGGGGAGAAGGGCCTTTGTAAGAGAGGTGACCAAGAACCTAATGGTCACTCTGGTTGAGTTCCAGAGATCATGTGTGGAGATGAGAGAAACTTGCAGAAGGACGACCATCACTGCAACTCTCCACCGATCTGGATTTATGGCAGAGTGGCCAGATGGACGCATCTCCTCAGTGCAAGACACATAAAAAAGCCCCTAAAGGACTCTCAGACTGTGAGAAACAAGATTCTCTGGTCTGATGAAACGAAGATTGAACTGTTTGGCCTCAATTCCAAGCGTCATGTCTGGAGGAAACCAGGCACCCCTCATTACCTGTGCAATACCATCCCAGCGGTGAAGCATGGTGGTGGCAGCATCAATCTGCGGGGTGTTTTTCACCAGCAGGAACTGGGGGACTAGTCAGTGTTGAAGGAAAGCTGAACACAACAAAATAAAGAGATATCCAAAATGAAAACCTGTTCCAGAGCTCTTAGGACCTCAGACTGGGCCGAAGGTTCCCCTTCCAACAGGATAACGACCCCAAGCACTCAGCCAAGACAACACAAGAGTGGCTTCGGGACAACTCTGTGAATGTCCTTGAGTGGCCCAGCCAGAGCCCAGACTTGAACCCAATCGAACATCTCTGGAGAGACCTGAAAATTACTGTCCACCAACAGTCCCCATCCAACCTGACAGAGCTTGAGAGCATCTGCAGAGAAGAATGGCAGAAAAACCCTAAATCCAGGTGTGCAATGCTTGTTGCATCATACCCAAAAAGACTTGAGGCTGTAATCGCTCCCAAAGGTGCTTCAACTAAGTACAGAGTTAAGGGTCTGAATACTTATGTCAATGTGATATTTCAGTTTTTTCTTTTTAATATATTTGCAAAGTTATCAAAATCTGTTTTTTGCCATGTCATTATGTGGTATCAAGTGTTGACTAATGCGGGAAAAAACTAAATAATTTAAAGCATTTTAGAATAAGGATGCAACAAAACAAAATGTGAAAAGAAATGAAGGCACCTGAATACTCTCTGAATGCACTGCATTTCTGCCTCATCCTATTAACAGTATCCACATACGATCAGAAAAGGATGTCGTTGTGGACATTCTGTGGGGTTTTGAAATTTGGGGCAGCAAAAATAGTTAACCTTGTGTAAATTGTTATCTGTAATGTTTATTAAATTAGTTATGTTATTAGTTATATATCTGCCAGTGCTGAAGAAATAATCCAAAGTATTTATATTACATTACTGACCTTGAGTAATCCAACAGAATGGGTTACAAATTACATTTTACAGAATGTATTTTGTATTTTAATAGTTACCTTCCCAACCCTGCCAATGAGCAAGCAAAAGGCAACACTGACAAAGAGAAACACATAAAACAAATGCAAGCTATTCTTGAAAGTCTATCCATTGCAAGAAGAGAGAGATGAACTATTGGATATATATAAGTATCTATGAAACTATATGCAGATTAGTTTCTTACTGTAAACAAATGGAAACAGAAATTATGTCAAATAAACTTTTTACATTTTTTTTCTCTGACTCCTTAGCACTCCCTTGTGGCCCCCAGGGGGTCACCGGATCCCAGCTTGAAAACCCTGCATTAGCTTATGTATAGAACCAAGTTAATGTAAATGTGCGAATGAGGCAAGCCGGACCTGAACTTGCGTCAGTCACATGAACTACAGGAAAAACTGTGTTTTGTGGCAAGAAAAATTTACAGATTTTTTACCTGTACCAAGGTTGTCCCACAAAGCGAGCCAACAAAAAGCCCAGTACAAAGCCGACAAAGGGATAAATGGATCCAATGATCCAAAGAGAAGGAGAAATAGTCCACGAGGACTGGTACAGCACACCACCTATCACGGCAATGATGATGATGAGGATGATTCCCACGACTGATCCAACCTATATGTAAAAAATAACACATGCAAAGCGAAGCCAAACTTCATGTATAAAAATCAGATTTTTGTTTTACACAAATACAGAGAAACATTAACTCACTTTAAGGATCTTTTTCGCTATTTTGGGCCACCTGTATTTCACGTACATTCCAACAGCAACAGGCACAAGCAAACTCACTAGTGTGATCCCTTGAAAGAAAATAAACAGCATTTTAGATACAAGTCCCCCTGCTAGCATCTTATCAATCTGTCCAAATCCATAAAATGGAAAATCTCCATTCAGACTTGTATTTAGAGCTTAAGTTTAGCTCAAGTTTGATGCTAGAAGAGGTTTTACCGATGCTTTCGTAAGGGATCTGGATTGCATCGGCTGAAGTCCAGACTGAGGTGTAGATGAGTAGACAAAGAGGCATCATACCGAGAGCAAGGATGGAAGAACATGTTGTCATGCTGATACTGCAGAAAACAGGCATAATAAAGTGTCTTTAAAACTGTTCTTTCAGTCTGTGCACTTTAAATTAAGCAGATGGCATAATACAAATGTTTGCTTCATAGAGGGTCTAATGCTAGGTTTTTGTCATATCTGGCAATGGCAGATAAATTAAGAACAAATACTGGTTATACATATTACTTACTGGCTATGAAACTGTATTTGTCACTATTTATACACTGACCACCTGCCTAATATTATGTAGGTCCCCCTCGTTCCGCCAAAACAGCACCAACCCACATTTCAGAATAGCATTCTTAGATGCTATACTTCTCACCACAATTATACAGAGCTGTTAACCGAGTTACTATAGACTTTGTCAATTCGAACCAGTCTGGTCATTCTCTGTTGACCTCTCTCATCAACAAGGTGTTTCCATCCGCAGAACTGTTGTGTGTGAAAATCCCAGAAATACTCAAACCAGCCCATCTGACATCAACAGTCATCCATGCGATTATGTGGGACCAGTGCATAATATCATGCAGATACGGGTCAGGAGCTTCAGTTAATGTTCACATCAACCATCAGAATGGGGAAAAATGTGATCTCAGTGATTTGGACTGTGGCGTGATTGTTGGTGCCAGACGGGCTGGTTTGATTATTTCTGTAACTGCTGATCTCGATTTACAGTCTCTAGAGTTTACTCAGAATGTTGTAAAAAATTTGTCCACAACAAAATTATTTAGCTTTAAAGAAGAGATATTTACAAAGTTAATCTCCTGGAATTTAGTGTACCCTGATGAAAGGCCTCAGTGTTACAGGGCATACAACATGACAAATGAAAAGAGATATTGTGAATACTGATAGTCCCACCTTAGGTCCATGTCTCCATCAAGCCAATAGCAGATAATGTTTGAGCTGGAACCCCCAGGGCAACATCCCATGATGACGATGACTACAGCTTGGACTGGAATCACGTTGAAGGCCAGTGCAAGAGCGAAAGCTGTGAATGGCATGATCCCAAACTGACAGAGGAAACCAATGAAAATGCCCCAGGGCCTGCGGATGTGGTTCCAGAGCTTTTTTGCCTCAACAGTGCAGCCCATCGAAAACATGACCATGGCCAGCATGACGGTCATCACAGTGCTCATCACAACGCCAAGGATCTGATTAAAGTTATTCGGGGGCAACAGGCAGGACTTGCCTGAGCAAATGGTGGCATTGGCGGGGCAGATTGGCTCTGGAGTGCACATGTTGAAAAAAAATGTGTTTGAATTAAGCAAAGATTTAAAAGAAGGATCCTAAGGGGAATTCGATCAAGAAACTGGTAAAAGTTGTAGATTCCAATGACAGGTTGAAGAGATGATGATGTTCGTTCCTCTGGAAGGCTGATTTGGAGAAAGGGTGCTAAGATTGAAGAATCCGTTAAGAAAGTTAACTTCTTTACATTTTCCTAAGCACTTTCTTCCCCCCTCTGTTCCTGTCTCATGCATCCCCTGTGTCAAGAGACTTGTAGAGAACTTTTACTTGTTCCCTAGTGCTTTAATATTTGCCAAGGTGCTATAAAATTCAGAGGAACATTTTTTAAAAATAAAAAATTAACTTGTTGCAAATGTTTTATGGGGTCAGTGTTCAAATGCAAACACATAAAAAAGAGAATGGGCAAGAAAAAATGTAAAAGTTAAGTTTAGGCACAATAAATGCGATTGCACCATCTTGCCTTTTTAGAACATCGTGGCACTTAAATGTTATTGTTTATATCCAGGTACAGCCGTGTACCATCACCACCCCTACTGTCATTAAAGAGGAAGAAAGGATGCCTACTTGACTCGATGATTTATGTGCGTCAGAGAACAATAGGGATGGTTACAATAAAAAAAAATGTGTGTTATTATTATAGGACATGTTGTGTCTAAAGGAATGCATTGTGCATCAGGACTCTCTTCTATTACAAACATGTACAAACGCGCACACACACACATACACATGCGCAAACATGCACACACACACACACACACCCTGGGGACAAAGGTTGGATTTAGCAATGTTTAAATATAATTTATAGACATTACTGTATAGGAGGGCTGGGCTATTAAATATTTAATCAATTATCACCTTAAAAAAATATTGCGATTTCCCAGTACATCGTCAAACCCCCTGCCAAGGGTCATTGAATATTTTTGCTTTAAAAATTAATTTATTGAAACACTAAAAACTTAAACAAAAATATAGTTATAAATTAAAATTGTACTTAAAAAAAAAAAGCAATTAAAATGAAGTGATCAAAAACTCTTATATAACCACCTTCCCAAATCCAAACATTTACCATCTCCAACAGCCCCATTCGGAATCACGCAAGTATTCGTCAATGACAGCAGGTGAAAAATTACGTATAGCCTAAAAATGAATAACTACAAAAATAATACATGTAAAGATAATAATAATAATAATTATAATAATAATCATATTTAAAAAATAAATAAACCATTACCTGTAGAAAGTTCAACACAACCCACATCATTTCTACTTTCAAAATGGTGAAAACAGTTTGTTACTTCACTTAGTTTGTTACTTTGAATAGAAAACAGCAGTTGTTATATTGGGTGTAAGCCTAATAAATGTCCTTGTGTTCCCAAAATAATGCTGCCACATGGGTGTTTATGAATTGATGTCTGTGTTGTGTTTCATAACGGAAAAAAATTGAATACAATTTTACGTTCCATGTAAACGTGGTCTTATATTATTTTATGATTTAATCAATTTCGTCTTTGTTTTTTGATGCAAAGATATATTTGAGCAAACCTGCAGAGTTGCATTCACAATGCATGTTAAGAGTGAAATGATCCAACAAAAAAAAAGCCAACTAAACTTTGAGCACCTACTGAGATGGTCTTAGGTCATTTGCAGCATTTTTATACACGTCATTATTCTTGCAAACAGTTTTCAGACGACTGAAACCGAGAAGAACGAGTGTACTCCTTACATGCCAGAAGACACTCCCGAAGCACGCCTTTAAACAAACAGCCCATCAGTACGGGCATTGACAGCTTTTTTGTCTGTTCTTAAAAATATAATAAAGTGTGTTTCTTCAAGTACGTCTTTGTGTTTAACAGCATTTCTTGTCATGTGTTACTCCCGAGACGTACAGGTAGCTAGCCCACCACTGTTGTGGGTATATGAGCAAACTTACCCACTGAATGAAACACGAGCATTTAGACGAGGTGCTTGAGAATAAGGAGCTGGATACAACATTGTTGCATTTGGCGGGTGCAAATTTCATACCCTGGGCTACTGTTTAATATATCTGGCAAATTCCCATATCCATGGTTGTGCATTTACCGATATTGTCTATCAACGTCTGTCACTGAGTGTCAAAATCGACATCAGGATATTTGAAGTACATCACTGATTTCCAATAACATTGTCCAATCGCTCAGTCCTACTAGATCGTTTTTATATGGCCAATCCTTCATTAAAAGTCTCTTTTTTAAAGTCTTAATTTATTTGTGATATTCGCACATAGTTCACACAAAAATGAAAATTCATTTTCTATCAGATTGAGGTCAGGGCTTTGTGATGCCCACTCCAATACCTTGACTTTGTTGTCTTTAAGCCATTTTACCACAACTTTAGAGGTATGCTTGGGGTCAATCTCCATTTGGAAGACCCATTTGTGACCGACATTTAACTTCATGTCTGATGTCTTGAGATGTTGCTTCAATATATCCACATAATTTCCTTCCTCATGATGCATCTATTTTGTGAAGTGCACCCGTCCCTCCTGCAGCAAAGCACCCCAACAACATGATGCTGCCAACCCCATGCTTCACGGTTGAGATGGTGTTTTTGGCTTGCAAGCCGCACCCTTATTCCTCCAAACATAACGATGGTCATTATGGCCAAAAGTTAAATTTTTGTTTTATCAGGCCAGAGGAAATTTCTCCAAAAGTTGTCTCCTTGTGTCTTTTTTATAGTGGTTTTGTAGCAGTGGCTTCTTCCTTGCTGAGCACCTTTCAGGTGATGTCCATATAGGACTGGTTTTGCTGTGGATCTAGATTCTCGTCCACCTGTTTCCTCCAGCATCTTCACAAGGTCCTTTGCTGTTGTTCTGGGATTGATTTGCACTTTTCGCACCAAACTACGTTCATCTCTAGGAGACAGAATGCGTCTCCTTCCTGAGCGGTTTGATGTCTGTGTGGTCTCATGGTGTTTATACTTGTGTACTATTGTTTGTACAGATGAACGTGGCACCTTCAGGCGTTTGGAAATTGCTCCCAAGGATGAACCTGACTTGTATGTAAACTTCTGACCCACTAGAATTGTGATATAGTCAATTGAAAGTGAAACAATCGGTCTGTAAACAATTGTTGGAAAAATAACTTGTGTTATGTAGAAAGTAGATGTCCTAAACAACTCAAAAACTACAGTTTGCTAATATTAAATCTGTGGAATGTTTAAAAAATGAGTTTTAATGACTCAACCTAATTATGTAAACTTCTGACTTCAAATGTAAGTGTGTGTAAATGATGAGAGAAGTTTAATGTTTGAATGAACTTTTTGATAAAACTGAAATGATCAGGGACTTATAAAAAGCACTTATTAAAACATATGTGCTGTACTTATTCATGTTATAAACATTTTAAATATACAATTATGAACTTTAGGTGTTCAGTGTTAAATCTTGAAACATGATTCCCCAGAATTAATGACTAACTCAGTAAGAAGTATGAATTTAGACCAGGATAACAGGATTATGTTAAACCAGTGACATGACTATGGGTTAATACATTGAAGTGTGAAAAGCCCATCTGCTACCCATTTACTGAGTTTAACATTGGGTATAACAATAATATATAGGTAAGTAGTCATTTAGCAGATGCTTTAAAAATGACACATTACTGGGAGAAGGATGAAAGTTGAATGAGAGTAAATGCATCTATTTTATTGGGAAGAAAAAACATTATTTTCGCCTATACATCAATGGACAGGAACTTAAGTTCTGGGATATGTCCTATCCGTAAAAGCTCACTCAAATATTTGTGTTGTGTCAGGGAGTTTATTCAGTGCTGCAGGCATTTCCATGGATCTTGAAACAAGTAAAATAGTGCTAAGATATATTAATAAATAATGTGTGTATACAATCATCAGTATAGGCCTCTAAAGTAGCTGGCTGGCATGTTCCTTATCATCTTATCTGTGAAAAAGTGGGTGATTAGGTGAGCTGGAACCCCGTGCCTAAGCTTATCAGCAAGCTGATTACTATCTGATCCCGTTGACATATTTCAGCTAACAGAATGGAATCTTTCTCATTCATATAAAACTACAGGTCAGATGCAAGGGCACAGATACATTTGTATTTAACAGGATTTATCTAGTTCCTTGTGCTGAGGGAATTTCAGATGCACACTAACATAAAACCAAATGAAATGGTGAGTGTCCATTATCATCAAATCATCATTGACACAAGTTCTTGTGAGGAATCTGCATGCTCAATCACACAAAGCAGGATGACACTGATTAAATATGTTAAGCCACCAAGATTAGGTAACAACGTTGATATTACCGATACATGTATATTATACAACATCTTGTGCCAGTCCTCCAATATGATTCTAGAGTCATAATATTTCTTAGAACAACACATGAATGTTTCTCTATTTGTATCACTTCCCTTGTCTGTGCTCAGGCATTCCAGAAAGGCTGTCAGTCTGGGTGTTGTGAATCGACATGCAACGCATCATCCTATTTTGACCACTTTTGAAACTAATAATATAGACAATAATATCTTGGTTATTGTCGTAACCTCCATTCCCTGATGAGCCAGTTAGGGGTGCCCGAGTGAACGTACCTGGACCTTCGTCGCCCGGAGGGCGAGGTTGGTCGCCGAGCGCAGCTCCTGTAGCACATTGCGATCAGGACTACCCACTTGCATTTCTTTTAGTGCCTTGGGCTGGTGTACCTGCAGGAGGGCCATGTCATGCAGTGCGGAGGTGGCCTGTCCGGCAGCACTCTAGGCTTTGGTCACCAGAGACGGTGTAGTCCTACAGGCCCTGGAGGGGAGCGCCAGATGATCACGCCAGGTGACAGCGTTCTGCGGGCACAGGTGCATCGTAACTACCTTATCCACCTGAGGGACCTCTGTGTACCCGTGGGTCGCCCCGCCGTCGAGGGTAGTAAGTGCAGACGAACTGCGTTTCGGGCAGTGAAAGGTGCCCTCCAGGACCTCGTGTTCATCATGTACCTCCGGGAAGAAAGGAACTGAGGAGGGGGGCATGGCAGTGATCTGCGCCCCGAACCCAGGAACCATTCATCAAGCCGTGAGCACTCAGGGGAGGGTGGAGTTCTAAGACTCAGACTGGGCAGGCAGACCCGAAGGTGGCATCCCAGTTGAGTCATCGGCGTCCGACATCGCCAGTGCCCTGTCCGATGCAGCGATCGAAGACGTCATGCTTGCCTCATTTTGGAACGGGACAGGAGAAAACGAGAATGCTGGGATACGGGAGGTCCGCGGGGATTTACCCAGCGAGACAGTGCCCATTAAACTCCCCTAATCGCCCCTGGCCCAGCCGTGCCGGCCTCATACCCGTGGGTAGAAGGTGCATCGTATGGGGCGGCTAGAGTGGCTTTCCCCTGGAAGAATGAAAGCCGCAACTGCAACTTTGCCATGGTCATATTCTCGCAATGAGAACATGAACCATCCACAAACGCTACCTCAGTGTGATCACTGTCCAGACATGTGAGGCAGTGCCCATCGGAAACGGAGAGACAACGACCACATCCAGGAATCACACAAAGACGGAAAGGCATCTTTATAAAAATGCGTCTTTAAAAAGACATTCAACATCAATGTGTGTGCCCCAATAGAGAAAATATACTCTTTAGCAGGAATATACACTCTTTTAGCACTGTCGAAGCGCCCAGGGGCGAAATCTGCACTCACCGTGCAGAAGGAGAGAAAGCCACTGGAAATATGCCGTATATCCAACAGCATAATGCGGAGACACTGCGGAGACTCACACCAAAGGAGGCTCATGCTACTCTCCACGATCCACACACAACTTACTACGTGCCCCATTGAGAGCGAGAACCACTAATCATGACCACGAGGATATTACCCCATGTGACTCTACCCTCCCTAGCAACCGGGCCAATTTGGTTGCTTAGGAGACCTGGCTGGAGTCACTCAGCACACCCTTGCAACTCCAGGAGTGGTAGTCAGCATCAATACTCGCTGAGCGAAAAATCAATCTAACCATTCTAACTGAAGTGAATTTACAAAAATCTTATTTGAATCTGATTTCAAGAAACAGATGAATGTGGTTAAGAAATTATTTCAAAAAATTTATTCATTTACTTTTTCTTTCTTTCTTTCTTTCTTTCTTTCTTTCTTTTTGCTGTTGGCAGAATACAAAAAGCCAACAGGCTAAATGGATTTGAGTAAAAGAAGAAGAATTTTTGCTGCCTTGTTGGTCATCTAGAATGAGACGTGAAGACACCAGTAATGATGGCTAGTACTCTCATGACCTCTGCTGGACAGTCATGATAAGAGCATGAATAACATTCACCATGTAAGGCAAAGTGAACTCCTCACACATCTCCAGGACAACTAAATCTGCCTTCTGCAGGTCTGCTCTACCATCAACCAGTAAGAATGTTGCCACCAGACTAGAGACACATCAATAAGACAATTCAAGGAATTGTAATCAATTCAAGGATCAAAATTAAACCAACATCATAACACCATATATATTTCAACGATGGCTGACATAAATCCCCAACCACAACACAGTGTGAGAAACTTCATCATCTAATAATGATACATTTTATTTGTAAATCACCTTTTATACATAAAGTGCAACTCAAAGTGCTTCACATATCAGACATTAAAAGTCAAAGAAAGCGATTTCATAAAAATTACACAAAAATTTTATAAATATAAATAAAATATTAAATACAAATAATAATAATAAAAAGTAAAACATAAAAGTAAATCAAGAAAACTAGAAATAAAACATTTATAAATTCATACAGAGTTTTTAAAAAAAAAGTGTGGATGCTTGTAGCCTGTCTAAGTTTAATTGGTTTCGGTGAAAGCGGAGATTTATAGTAAAAATAAGATTGAAATATTGATAGCACCCAAAGTGATTGCATTGCTTCAGAATTAAACTACTGGAGTTGTGTGGATTGCTTTTATGCTGCCTTTAACTGCTTTTTGACCGTCAAAGTATTGACCACCATTCACTTGAATTGAAAGGACCTACAGAGCTGAAATATTCTTTTAAAACTCTTAATTTGTGTTTAGCAGAGTCGAAAAAAAAGGATACATATCTGGGATGGCATGAATGAATAAATTATGAGAAAATGTTTAATTTGGGTGACCTATCCCCCAAGCAGCTAAAACAGGTCTCCTGGATCTTGTAAGCACTCTAGCTGCAGCATTTTACACTAGTTGTAGTTTATCTATCTGTAGTTACAGTTTTCCCAAAGAACTGTATAGATAAACTACAAATAGTATAATAATAATAATAATATGCATTACAATAGTCAAGGTGAGGAAAAATGAAAGCGTGACTCTTTGTAGTTGTAGTGTGAGCTTCTTTGCATCACTTTCAGTACTTTTTGTACACAACACAAGAACACATGTTAAATGTTTATTGGGTAATTATTAGTTGTGAGTTTTATGGATCAGATAACGTTAAATGGAATAAACCACAGCAACATAAACTTCAGGCTACATTTGACGCTCTTGAAGATATGGTTCCACCATCTCTACCATGTCCCGTGGGGCCATGTGCCCATACCCCGGAATGTCCACTAGAGTAAAAGCCTTTCCCACAGCAAAGAAATTCAGCTTTTTGTGTGGCCCTGTTTAAATGTGGGAAGATGGAGTTCAACCATGAGAAAGAAAAATCACAAATGAGATTTGTGATTTTTCTGCTATAGAGCAATGAGGTAAAATGAAGAGCAAACGAGACAGTCCTGCTCCTTAAACTAATAACGGGCAGGTGATGTAAAACACTCAGTAAATGAAGGAGAACAACTATCTCACAGGATTTTTAGAGACCCACACATCCGCCTCTGGAGCAAGAGAGAACAAGCTGATGAGAGATTTCCCCACATTACTCCTGCCAAGAAAACACACCGGTAACTCAGTGTTTCCCAACTCTTTTCTGCCACGGCACACTTTTTACAACTAAAAAATTATACGGCACGCCACTATCCCACATTAGCTAAGCGTCAATATTTTTCCTTTTCAAGAACTTGTCCATGTTTTCTGTCCGTCTTAGTAGTGTTTATTTGTAATGTTTGAAATTCAGCTAAAAAAAAAACAAGTCACATACTGTGCTTGCGTTAGACTTTCTCAACATCTGTCATTTTGACGGACAGGGTCGTACAAATTCCGTCAAAATCTATTATTACCTGTCATTTTAATTTTCATATTTTAACTATAACAAGACATTTAATAGCTTTTATTTTCATTCACATTTTCATTTTTAATCATGAACTTACAGGACGAGCATATAGCAGATTGTGTATTTATTTATTTATGAAGAGGATGAACAACAGAGACACCACACGAAACAGATGAATGTTTTTTCCCACAGTGACAGCGGAGGCTACTAAACCACAACATATGAACAACACAATATTACAAAAAACAAATACAATTACAATATGAACAAAACACGTAAAAAATGAACTGTACAGAACTCAATTGACAACTCAAACCTTCCTCCTGGTCCGCATCGACTTAAACTGGGTGCTCGCCTGTGCGTAATCAAATGCATAAATGGAGACTGATGCTGAGGCAATTGTCATTCGATTCTGTGTCTTTGCCTCAAACAGACGACTTCTCGTGGCAGTTTTAATTTGGTTCTGGAGGCTGAGCCCAGCGTCAAGCACCGCATCGCCCTCCACATGACACGAGTTGCAGAAATCGTCACAGAGTGGCAATTTTACGAGTTTTGCCACGTATAATAGCGGGAGGTGTGCACAATAAACATTGAAAACATGTATTTATAAGAGATAAAAAAAGCTTGCAGTTGCTTTGATAGCAGAAATAAAGGACTCATTTATGTTTAGAAGCCTTTTCTTGGTGAATTAAAAAGAGTTCAATAACTGGGTTCTCTGATATTCATAAACGATAAAGTAATATTTCAATTAATTTGGAGCAAATTGGAGCTCGCTCCCATGAGCGACGATCACAATGTATGAAATATCAAAGACGTGATCTGAAAGAATCGCTGATGCGTCGCCGATGTCAGCGAGATATCTAGCATGTTAAATATCTGGACCCGTCTGCGATTCCACTCGTGCAATGTGAAATATGTTTTGACTGAATACAACAGCAGCGTTGAGCTACAGCCAATGAGAGAGCAAGAAACGGGCGGGAAGTTTCAGTGGGAGGAGTCCTGATGTATCTGCAACAGAACATCAACTAGCGGCTGCGGTATCAAGAAAGTCTCATTGGACCGAATAAATCATATACCCTGACGAAACAAAATGTATTGCAAGCAAAATTTGAATAATTAATTATTAAATCAACATTATTAGAGAGCTTTTTCTTGGTATTAGACCTCCTTGGGTTCTGGCTTTCGTTAGTGGACGTGTTTTTAAAATGTCCATTGGTATTATTAGTGGAATGCCATATAATGTATGATGGGCATATGGTGTCTTATTTATTGTGAAACTGTGTTTTCTTGATGACATGAATCGCACTGAAGGCCTAGACTTAAAATGCATGGGGCGTGGCTGGTAAAACATATAAACAGGGATTCTGTGGAAATTCTGAAAGCCTGATGGGGTGGAGCTCAGACTCATGCGCTGCTTCGGCTAAGGAACATGGCTTTGGGCATGCAATTTGTGACACTTTGTCACACAAGTTGTCACACTTTGCTTGTAAGTATCGAGGAATAAATTCTGATTGGATTCGTTTTTTGTTTTTTGCTATTCGTTAGTAGATTAATTAGGAGTGGAAATCAATTGAAAATACATCGATTGTAAAAGGTCAATGATTTTTTATTAGACATGTTACACCAGCAGAGAAGTCTTTGCTGACCCTGAGAAATCACCACTGACAAACACGCATAGCAAACCTGTGAAACAGTTTGGCATGTCTAGTTGTACAGTAGCCCCAAAAAGTTCTTCAACCACACTAAATGAAGTACTGTATGAATTTCAATGAATCAGATATCAAAATATTAAATCAAGTGGCATCCGCAAACAAAAGACGCTAGACCTTTTCTCATAAATAAATTCAATTCTCTGAGCTATTTTTGCTATTTATTTTAACCAACTGATGCCAAGATAATTTTTTGTGTATGTACTATCTTTCTTTAAAAGAAATGCCTCTTGATTTAATATGATGTAACTTCATGCAATGCCATGAATGCACTTTTACATTTTACATTACATCAATTCATTTGGCAGACGTTTTAATCCAAAGCGATTTACAAAAGAGGAAAACATCAGCGAATCATCTTAAGGAGACAGTGGTATGAAAAGTGCCATATTACAGAGTTTCACTAGCATCAGATTAGCATTCAAAACACATTAAATTGCAACAAAAATTATTTTTTGTTAGTGACTAGTTAAGTGCTTTTGAAAAAGATGCATTTTAAGTCGTTTTTTGAAGACAGAGAGTGAGTCAGCTTCACGGATGGAGTTGGGAATGTCATTCCACTAACGTGGTATGATGAAACTGAAAGTCCAGGAAAGTGTTTTGGTGCCTTATGTGTTGGCACAGCCTTTATCCTCAGCATTGTGTTGATGTTCATTCAGGGTGACAAGTGTTGCTTGCTGAAGTAATATTTTCTGTCATACTGACATCTGCTTGTTTATTGATGTCTGAAGTTTAAATTTGCCCACTCACATTATGACAAATTTCCATCCATTGGGAATTTGGGATCTTGAGTAGTTTGACCCTTCATAAAAAGAGGGATCTTTACATATGTGTGTATATACCACAAGTCCAAAAAATATGCAGGTTAAGTGAATTGGAGACTTTAAATTGCCTCGTATGTGTGAGTGAGTGTCTGCTAGCCATTGCATCAGGAAGGGCATTCAGCATAAAACTATGCCAAATCAAATATATATGTGAAGTGGACCCTGCACCCACACAGGACAAAACGCTAGGAAAGAAGAATGTATATATATTTATGCATTTGGCAGACGCTTTTATCCAAAGCGACTTACAGTGCATTATTACAGGGACAATCCCCCCGGAACAACCTGGAGTTAAGTGCCTTGCTCAAGGACACAATGGTGGTGACTGTGGGGTTAGAACCTGTGACCTTCTGATTAACAGCCCTGTGCTTTAGCCACTACACCACCACCACTTGTACCACTAGCACAGGGCTGCACCCAACACCTTTGCGAGATTCTACAATCGCTGGGTTGAGCCAGTCTCGTCCCATGTTCTTTCAGGTATGGGCAGGTAAGTTTTGTTACACGGACAGCTGGTGTATCGGTTGTGAATAGTGCCTTTCCCCTCCAAGGTAGATGTAGCCATGCAGTCTTTCTTCCCTGTGTGTTCCCAACTTGTGAACCCTGGATGCTCTTCCACCTAGCCCTCTGACTCAAGAATTCAGCTGAGGAATCCGTAGTCAGACCCAGTAAGTGTGCTAACAGGCCCTGGACTGGGGTAAGTGTTCCACAGGTCTCGGCTACTCCTGTGTGTATTTTCAACGATATAGTCTTCCTTCTCTGTTTCGGTAGACCCACGTCTCCCTTGGAAGAGTATCCTCTGCCCGGCTTCTGTGCTTGTAGAAATCCTCCTTCCCCACGAAGGGTCAGACCTACCACCGCATCTCTCCCATGTGTGGCCCGGTGGGCCCATATGACGTATCCGCCACTTTCATGAACTGTACCGCTGTAATGTCTGGGAACTTGTCTTGGCTCCTCAGTGCAAAACCTGACTGAATCCACATTCCGATCTCCCTTTTATACCCATATGTCGGGGAGAGTGGCATGCAAATTCAACTCGCCAGTTTCTCATTGGCCTTTTCCCAAAGATCTGAAGGTGGATCAGGATCCCAAGAATGACCCCTAGTGTCACTATTCGACACAACGTCTTGTTCCCTCCATCAGGAAACAGAGATTACGACAGTAACCGAGACGTTACTTGTCACAGCACCTAAAATACACATATTTCCTAATGCATGCATGAATGTACATTTTAACCTAACATCTTCATGTTGGAAAAAAAGCTTTTAGACACTTTATTTGTCATCTACTGCGCTATAGAGTACAGTGCTTCTTTTTTAGTGCTTCTATTAAAAAAATCTGCTCATCGCGTTTGCAGTGGTTATATGGATGTTTCAAAGTTATGATGATTTTCACAGCGGATGGCCCATTTTCATGATTTTTGCTTAGGGCCCCACAAACTCACGGGCTGGCCCTGGTTATAAGTGATATTGATAATGATATTTCAGCTATTCAGTCAGCAACATCAGACACTAATTGACAAATGTGACATTTGCTGCTTGAATTAGTGCAACAACATTACTTAGTATAACATTATACTTATATATTTTCCCCCAATATGCCTTACAGCAACATTCTGAAAAAATATTTCCAAGAAATGCACCTGTAAACTGTGTACTGAGATATTTGCACTGACATATCTGTCCCATCAATGTCTTAAGTTATAGTTCCTCCTTTAAATCTGCTCCAGTATCTCAAGAATTAGAACTTATGAGCACCTTTTTCAGATCTAATTGCCTTCTTGTATTCTGAAACACACACCTAAAACAAATACCATTTAATAATAGATTATAGTCAAATAGTGGTCTAGTTCCTGTCCCTTCATCTGAGAGAAAACAAAAAACATTTTGTGCAACAGCATGCAATTGTTAATTTTTAAATTACATGCATACATTATAGCACATATTATGTGAAAGATTAATTAAAGGGGCTCTTTCAGGGCAGCTGACCAGCAGCTATAAAATGTAACAAGAGTGAATCACAGAAACTCACAAATAAAGCTGAAGTATTAGCCAGGATGTATTTATTCAAATGTATAATGAGCAGGCAGAACTAGAGCTAAAGTAGTTTTATTCCTCTTCTAAGCTTAAAGTCTTAAAAAGTAATGGTGACTGACACACAGACAATCAAAATGCCTGACATTTCATTGCTACAGTCAGCGAAAAAGAGGCATTTATGGGGACACTTATCACCCACCACCATCTAACCTCCAAGTGTTTATAGAGCTACAGTAAGAGTGAAGTTAGAGCTGATCCTGGAACAGCCTCACCTACCCTATTCAAGTGTTGGCCATTACTGCATAAACCACCAAACTGATGTGAGATCAGTAACTGGGCCACCTAACCTAGCAGCATTTATAGAACTTTTACAAAATTCCAAAGTGGAATAGCAATATAAATCACCGAAAACTACTATAACCATAAAATGTATTGGAGAAAGAATAATGACCTGAACTTATCAATTTCTTATGAAGGCACAAACCACATTACCTCTCTCACTGACTTAACACTAAACCCAATATACTGTTATACAGGTCACAGTGATGGAGAGAGAAATGTGAGGTGTGGAAAGAGAAATGGATAAATGGAAAGTCTAATAGAAAGAAATGACAAGGAGTCAACATTTTTTGTTTGTTTTTTCATTGAGCACAGGAGTAAAAAATGAAGGAAGAATACAAAATAGAAGATGGAAAGACTTGGATGGAGGCACGTTAAGAGGGAGATCCAGTGTAGGAGAAATAGATGGAATAGTTTGGAATGGGCAACTAGCATACTGCTCATTGAATACTGCACAGTATACACTCACTAAGCTCTTGATTATGATGACATGTAAACCTACACTGTAAAAAATGTCTGTAATGCTACAGAAATAAAATTTTAATTGATTAACGAATATTAACTGTAAAATATACAGTACATTTTTTATATATATATTAAAAGACAATACAATCGTTTTTACAATAAAATGTTGTCAAAATTACATTTTTTATATGTAAAAAGTAAGATTTTCCTGTAATGATAAAAATTTACATTATGTTTAACAAGAGAGTACATGTACTTTTTACAGTAAATTATTGTTAAAATTACAGTAAAAAAACAAATGTAATAGGGTGTTCCTAGAATTCCCTGCATGACCCATTACATTTCATTATATTTTATGGGAATAGTTATGTTGAATCTTATTTTTAATATCAGTTATGTACTTTAGGTTGTTCTGTATATCTGATGTAGTTTAGTTAATGTTTATTGCATTACATTAATTTCATATGTGTTCCCCTGATGGTGTTTAGTGTTTGTGTGAGTGACACTGACCAGCGTGGTCATGTAAATTACAACCATTTTAAACTGTAAAATTAACAGGTTGTTCTTTAAAGTTGTTTACATATTTACTGTATTTTTTACATAATTTTTCTGGCAACCACAGCTGGCAGTTTTTTTTTTTTGGTAAAACGTATGTACTTATTGTACATAAAAAAGGGCGACCCTTGGTGCCATTACATCGACACAATGTGGAGTGAGTGACAGATAGGGAAACATGTACGTATATATTGTGGTTACTATTATTTTACAATAAAAGCCATGGTTAAACTATAGTTACTGTTATAAAAAAATAATGGTTATTTAAGGGCAAAACTGTTGAAGTGTTTACCAAATAGATTATTCTTTGTATTTGGCAGTAATATATATATATATACTGAAACCATGACCCTTAAACTGTGATACAAACCCAACCGTGAGAAATTAGAACCGTTGCACCCCTACTGTATTCAGACACTGTATTGATCATCATATCAATTAATTGATTCGATTGTAGTATTTTACATAAATGGACAACACACTGTGCTATATTTTAAAGAAATATGTTTTCATAAAGGTAAAAACAAGATTACAGGGGGCTGATTTAGCACTTTTTTTATTTGTAATGAATAATGAAGTTAATGAAACACTGCTGCACAGCAGAAAAAGTCATTTTAAGATACCTAAATATAGGACTGGCAGAGAGAGAGTGAGGTCATTTCTGCCACTTAGTTTCAATCACAAGATCAGTGAACGAATCATCTGTTGTGTCAATTGGAGCAAATCATATCAAGTCAGATAGGAATACATACATTTGAATAAGGAACATGCTCATTTTCTCTAAACAAATATCTTTGGGATCAGTCCAGATTTGTGGTTTTTTTCAATTCTATAGAAAGGTGACAACAAGAGGCAGCTGTCATACTCACACCCATGCACAATGTTTTACACCCAAACATAAGACTAGCACATAATACTAGCACATAAGACATTGAGTGATGTCCGCCCTGACCTCTCCTTCCCTCTCGTATCATTTGCATGTTAAACGTTCTGTGTTCTTTCACTCAGGATTGTGAACGACACACAAAGAGACGCCTGCCACCCTGAACGCCTCTGCCTCACCCTAGTTCTGTTTGTGTGTGTTTGAAAAATAAAGCCTCAGATGACTTCACACAAATCCGAAGGGTAAATTGTTCAAACAGCTTAAGAGACTCACAGAATGTAACTTCCATCTGACACATGGGTGTAAACGACACATTCAGACCGCTAAAATTACACACAGTGACACAAGACAAAGCCACAGGTCAACATGATGAACACATGCATCTAATCTCAGACACAAAGGAAGACTTCTGCTCTTCTCTCACACTCCAGGCAGCGTTTGCTTCCTCTTTGTGTGTTTTAGTAGAGGGGTGGTAAAAGAGAGGGTACTAAAACTGATAACCAGCTGGTACTGTTCAATATTGTGCCACAGTCTGGCTGTGTTCAGAATACTGCGTGGAATAGGCTACTGCCTACATCCAAACAAGATGTTCTGTGCTCTCTGCTTTGTTGTATACTGCACATTTTTGGCCATTAAAATATTCCATGCATACAGAAAAATGACATGTGCACACTGCCGAAATAATAAAAGTAGTATGGTAGAATCCAATTTTTAACATGTATCTGACTGTATTGTGGCTAAATGAGAGGAGAGGAAACAGAAGGCAGGGGAATAGTAGCCAAAACAGCTACAAAATTGAGGTTGATCATCCATCTCTCTCTCTCTCTCTATGTCTTTTTAATACATGGTAGCATAAATATTTTGGCAGGCAGTGTTTAGAGGGTATTAGAGCTCAGTATTTGGGATATCGATCGGGATCTGTGTGCCAGGATCTGCAGTGAGAAGGGAAAGAGGAGAGGGAGAAGGACTGACCTTAAGACATGAGGTTGAGTTGATAAATAAACAGCAGAAAAGAAGGAAAACAAATTATTTAGCAGCACCAAATATCTCTGTCCCACAAATACTTGTGAAGCTGGACAGAGAGTGAGAGCCATAACCAATGTTATTTTGAACAATTGTATGTGGATAAAATAAAATAAAATAATACAGTCAGTTCAGTGAGTTGAGCTGATCGCACAACCACTCGTCCGTATGTCCGGGGGAGGGACATGCAAATTCTCTCTGCCAAATTCTCATTGGCCTTTTCTCAAGTTCAGAGGTAACCGAGGCCTTCAAGAAAGTCCCCTAGTGTCACTTCATTCGACACAACGTCTCGTTCCCTCCATCAGGGAACGGGGGTTACAACAGTAACCTAGATGGTCTATTGCATACTGTGGCAACTCGCACAGACAATATTAAGCTTCATTTAATGAACCAAACAGCTTTCAGCTGTGTTTGATATAATAACAAGTGATATTCTAGCACCAAATTAGCAATTTAGCATGATTACTCAAGGATAAGATGTTGGAGTGATCCTGGGTCTTCCCCGAGGCCTCCTCCCAGTTGGACGTGCCTGGAACACCTCCCTAGGGAGGTCCCCCTGGGGCATCCTTACCAGATGCCCAAACCACCTCAACTGACTCCTTTCGACGCAAAGGAGCAGCGGCTCTACTCCGAGCTCCTCACGGATGACTGAACTCCTCACCCTGTCTCTAAGGGAGAAGCCCGCCACCCTTCTGAGGAAGCCCATTTCGACTGCTTGTACTCGTGACCTAGTTCTTTTCGGTCATTTAATGAAACATAATGAAAACATTTAATTAATAAAATTAATTTAAACAGAAAACGCATAATTTGTATCTGTAAGACTTTATGCAGTTCTTTTAATCAAGTCATTTTCTGTGTAATTTCATAAAAAAATCTGAGGCTTTTTTTGTTGTAATAGATTATAGTATCGATTTAGTATTGATACCGAGGTACCAGGGCTGGTATTGTACCGAAGCCAAAATTTTGGTATCGGAGCAGTCTGCACTGCAAGCCACTTGAGGTCTATGCAGAGATATAATCACTGTATGAAAAATGCAGTTTGTCAATGGGATAAACCCTTTCCCACATTGAAAACACACCACTTCAAATTAAACAACACCTACAAGCCAACCATAGCCCACTCTCTGATTGCAATTCGCAATTCCCATGCTTGCAAGCCGATTCTAGGTTTAACCATAATCTGTTGACTTTTGCTGGGACCATAGAGCATAACTGCAATCCAGTCACCTGATAATAAGCTCTTGAAAATGCTAGAACATGTGCTTGACTATACTGTATGCCTGGATGTGTGCCTGTTAAAATGTTCTTCTCCATTAGATGATTCAGAGCTGCCATGATCACTAGACAATGTACACAAACCCCCATTTTTAAATAAAATTCCATGACCACCAATCTTTCTGTGATCAATAATACCGTAGCCATAACTGCATCAGATAAATAGTTATCATGTTTGTGAATCAGTGGCAATCTATAATCAGCCTTATTTGCATAAATAGAAGATGTGTTTTCCCCCAAATAAATTCCATCACAGAGTTTAATCCAGACGCTCCTTTGAGTTACAGTAGGACTGGGATCTTTGTTGAGATTCAGGATATTATTGTGCACTGCAGTACAGTTTATCACTGCACACACACTGAGTGAAGCACTATATGTTTTCTATAGTCCCTCAGGGATGTGTTTGAAAGGCTGTTTATCCTCATCTCGAGATCTAGTCACACATGGTCTAGTACAAGAGGACAAGATAAACACAAGGCCCTCACAGCTGGACCAAAGAACACTGCAGGAAATTTCTGGTTCACATACACACAATTCTGAGAGGGTTCCTGGAGTAGGCAGATGTCCGGAGCATGTCCAATACATGACTAATACATGTCCATTGTGATTACCGGATAAAGATGTTTAAAAATCGCTTCGATTTAGATCGATTCACTAATGAAACATTTAGACTGATTTGTGAACTGTTAAATTAGATATTACAATGGCTTGTGAGCAAGTTTAACTTAAAGCTCATTAAATATTTTATGGCTAAAATATGTTATTCTTTGGTCTCACAACTCTTTTCTGTTGCGACCTGACCCAAGACGGGTCAGTCCAGGTTTGTCCAGGATTTGAACACGGAACATCTCGCATCTCAAGCATCATAACTCGAGAATCGTAACTCTTTATTTTTAGGGGTTCAGGCCTAAGGGCTGAAATCATATTGTAATTGTTAGGATTTTTATTATTATTATTACTCTACCATAAAACTGATCGGGCAGAGCAAAACGTAAGGCCTAGAGACTTGAAACTTGGTCAGATGGTTGTAGTAGTGCTTGCTACTCAGAAACACGGACTCGGACAAATCGGTCAATGGGGGCGCTACAGTGATCAAAAACTCGAAACTGCTCATAACTACTAGAACATTTGTCATAGACTCAAGTGCTTTATACCATTGGAATCCTTGGCTCAAACCAAACAAAATGAATATCCCTGATTTCCGAATATAAACATTTTCCACCATCTTGGATATTTCATAAAACCTACTTTTGAGAACTAGTCCTAGGTTTTCGCCCGATCCGATCAGGACCAAACCAGTGTCAAACGATTCTATGGAGTCTCGGTATTAAAAGTTATCAAAACAAGTTTGAACTTTCGACTTGAGCTAACTACGTTATGCAAAAACATCTGAAGTAAGAGTGGCCAATTTTACATAAATTGCTATAACTCTTGAAGGAAATGAGATATCATCAACAAACTTGGCATGTTTATGTCAATCCGTGGTCGCCCAGAAAAGTTGACGCGGTTTTGCCACATGGTGGTGCTATAATACCAAAAAACATAAAATTGTCTGTAACTATGAAACCATTAATCATATTGACTTAAAAATGTGCATACATTGTCTCAGCTGCCATCATTGTCTATATAGACATTCATGTAAGTTGAAAAACATGGCCGCTATCGGCCAATCAAATTTCAGCAGCTATTACACAAGGTTAACAATGACCGATCGGAATGAAACTTGGTGGACATATTTGACACTTGGTCTGAGAGGGTTGTGCAACGTTTTAAATACATTGGCCACTAGGTGGTGCTATATACGATATTTGTAGTTGTTAATGGTTATATATAATGCAGTGTTGTGAAAAAAACTATCCGATTTCATTTCCATCATAACAAAATTTTTTATGAGCTAATAATTTTCGAGCTCCTCCTATGTCCGATTCTCATGGAAATTGGAATGTGTCTACTATGAACACTCGTGACAAAAATGTATCAAAGGAATTTTGATTCGTCAAAGCGTTGCCAAGATATAAGCCAATAAATTGGTCAGGTGTCATCCATTTTGTACGTATTGACCAATATCTACCAAATGAAAAGGCCAAATGTTACGAAACTTTATATATACACCTTTAGACAAAAGGACATTCTGAGAATGCATGCAAAGTTGCATTCTAAAATTTCATATATGGGGCGCTAAAAAAGCAAAAAAAATATATTGCATAACTGCAACTGTATAATCAATGAAGTTGAAAATCTTATAGGGGCCTAAGTCTAACATATCCTACAATATCAGTTGGACAAATAAAAAAACATGACCGCCAGCAGCCAATAAATTTAAGCAGCTAATAACATCAAATCTGAATGTCTGACCATTACTAATCTTGAGATATGTGTAGACAGTGTCATAATGAAGCAGTGCACCAAGTTTTATTAAAACTGGACACAAAGTGGCGTTATAATAAGGACATTTATGTTTTCGGCCAATAACTCTGCACCCAAGTTGAATAATCTCAAAATTCCTTTTTCCTCTATTTCCTTGCACTAAGACCTACAAAATGTATATCTTATTTTTATTGCATTTTTAAAAATGTTTCTGCTATTCTAATTTCCTTGAAAAAACATTATTGGTATGCTTCTTGTAGCATATTCTACAATATAACTCAGACAACTAAAAAAACATGGCCACCAGCAGCCAATCAAATTTCAGCTAAATGGCTGTATAAATGGGGTGTAAATTATTGTATATTATCCAATGTTACCTGCCATCATGAAATACATCTAGGACTCCCTAGGTCAATAAATATCAAAGAAAAGTAGAAACTTTAGTTATTTATTTAGTTATTTAGGGGTTGCATTTATAATGTGGGTTTGACCAAGTGAATCCAAAAGCCAATAATTCCTGAAACTTTTTGGGAGATTGGGTGCTTTGTGGCTTTATAACAGTAAAAAAAAAAAAAAAAGGACCACCATAACAATTATCCTGTTTCAGGATCGTCGAACATAAGACATCAGAGTCATATTTAACACCAGTTTGCAAATTCAGCAACTAAAAAAGTACATACACATATACAAATACATACCTTTTTTGCATACTTTAAAATGTCTTAAAAGGAACTCCGAACAACTCCCGACAATGGCTGCTTGCAGTTATATTTATATTTTTTCTTTATATTTCCAGATTTTCCATGACCGTGGGAACTATGAATAGCTGATGCCAAAACCTTTGGCTAAAATTACCTAAATTACAGTAAATGAACACTTATTTTACATATTAGTTACTCACAATTTACAAAAAATATTTTTGAAAATAGAAAATGGGTCATGAAACTCAAGGGGCAGATAACCCTAACATCTATGCCTCTACCAGTGAATTATAGTTACTGGAGTTGAGTCTGGGAAAGGAAATGAGCTTCAGAGATGTGTGAGAGATTTTAAAACAGAAAGGACAGATATAGACAGATGGAGAGCGAGAGAGAGAGAGAGAAATAATAGCAATAACTTTGTTTAGGTAGGAAGGATTTTAGACCAGGAGTCAAAGCTCAGACTGATAGAGGACCTGTAATTACTGCTGTCAGTGAATAGCCTACAGTCACAAATGACTGTACCCATGCCAAAGTCAAAGCTTTCACAACACCAGATTGACACACAATGGTGAGTGTTGGAGGAACAGAGAGACAGAAAAGGGTTGGTGCATATCTTTTGTCACTAAACTTGTCCTGAGAATAAAAAAAAAGGCTTGTGAAGGAGTAGCCATTGCAACCTATGCTATTTTCCATCAAACTTACACATCAAGGGCACTTGGAAGGACAAAACTCCTACTGCACCAATACCCTTCTCCATTTCTAATACTCCAAGCCATTTGGGCTGTTTTAGAAATGTTGGAGGTGACCATAGGTGATGCGATGTGAACCCACACTGCTGTCCAGTGTGCAGCCCTTGGTTCGCATACTATCAATGTGTTTAATGGATATGGGAACATGTGATGCCTGACCCCTGCTGCAGGTTTCAGCATGGGGCTTTTGTATGGGGGACAGGGTATTAGGGCATGTTTGCAGACTCAGGTCATTTGGACTAAAAGAAAACTGTTTTGTGTGTCTTGAAGGGAGAGGTGTAAGAATGGGGAAGTTTGAAATCAGAGGCTGAATTCACAAAAATCTTAAGAAACAAATTAAGAAAGTTCTTAGGATAAACTTTTTGTTTGTTAGAACAACTTAGCTATAAACATTGTAAATTTAAGAACTAAGATAAGAACATTCTTAAGATTAGGGGTTTACAAACTATTATTTTTAACCCTTCCTTGGTCTTGATTTTAAAATGGTTCTAAATGGGTAAGAAAGTTCCAGCAAGACCAAGGAAAAAATAAATCATTGTTAAGAATAATTTTATTCTTAAGAATGTTTCGTAAAGGAGTATAAAATGTTTGTTTTTTTATCAGTCCAACAGGTCTACTTCTATATCAACCAGTGGTGTGCGTTTGGTACAGAGCTACCTGTTTCTTAGAACAATAACATTGAACATCTCCAGTATATGAGTGTGTGTGTGTGTGTGTTTCTTTCTGAATTAACCACTTGTTTCTATGTATGTTAACCCTTATCTCATTGCTTTTCTCTAGGAACTTTGCCATTCCTCTCTTACTTATAGAAAGTGTGCAAAACTGTGTGTAAATCTGCTCCAGGGTGTTTAATCTGCCCCTCTTATCCCCCACGCCTGTCCCAGACATGATGGGATGCTCCCTGTGGCCGCTGTCTTGTTAAGAGCCCTGATTGATTAAAGTAGTCTGGCAAAGCTGTGGAAGACACCCCCCTTTCTCACAGATCTTCACTTCACAACCCATCTGCCTGCTATCATCTTCTTTTCTCACCCCATTTCTCTTGATTGTTCCATGTGTAGGAGGGTAATTCATTTCTTGACTTATGATAAGTCTTTTTTTGTTAATAAAGCAAACTACAAAACATGCCAAGGCCTCAGTCTGCATGTGTAAATTATTTGTGAGTACTCTCCATCTGCAACTTTTAGCATTTATGCCTCTGAAGTTCAGTGAATTAGTTGTGTTTGGTAAGGTTTGATAAGTGAGCGAATACAAAAAAAAAAAAAAATTAAAAAAAATTCTTGTGCACTCAAATAGAGGAATAATTACACAGACAACACAGAAAATGTATTTAGCGGGGAAACATTTCTCTAAAGATCAAGAACATCCTTTTCTCCCCAATTTGGAATGCCCAATTCCCAATGCACTCCAAGTCCTTGTGGTGGCGTAGTGGCTCACATCAATCCGGGTGGCAGAGAATGAATCTCAGTTGCATCCGCGTCTGAGACGTCAATCCGCGCATCTTATCACATGGCTTGTTGAGTGTGTTACCGCGCACGTGTGGAGGATTCACGCTATTCTCCGTGGCATCCACGCACAACTCACCATGTGCCCAACAGAGAACGAGAACCAAATTATAATGACCACGAAGAGGTCACCCCATGTGACTCTACCCTCCATAGCAACCGGGGTAATTTGGTTGCTTAGGAGACCAGGCTGAAGTCACTCAGCACACCCTGAATTTGAATTCTTGACTCCAGGGGTGGTAGTTAGTGTCTTTACTCGCTGAGCTTCCCAGGCCCCCAAGATCGTCCAATTGTAAAGATCTTGACCTAATGAGTTCACCTGAAAACACATATTTTTCTGCTAAATCTAGAATATTCCTCGTGAAAATTATGCTATGAGGTTTGAGAGATTTTAGAATTATTTCTCTCGTGCTTCTCTGAACTTATTACAGTGAAGGAGTCATAGCCAGCAGGAGGCAGTAGGGCTCCACATATTTTAATTTAAAACATTTTGATTCCCCCACCATTTAAATCAACACAGGAGATTTCTGAATGCATTTCCCATTACACATGGCCAAAATCTATGGGGATAATCCCAGCAGGGGGCAGTAGAGCTCCATGAATTTCCTGGTATACACTTTGTATTTGTTTCCTCAGTCACCCTGTGTTGAGAATTTACTGCACAGTATGTGGTCCTCGGTGACTTGAAACTCTAAAGCCTCCATCTAAATCATGCCTCAGTATCCCTCCTTAACCCCAGCATGCTCCTAGATCAAGGCCTTGCTTTTCCAATTTGAGAGAATGCCACAGAGTGACCATGTGGGGGAGTGGTGGAGCTAGGCTAACCTTTCGATGTAAAGCAGGGTGCTGTCTGAATGTCAGAGGGCCAATGTGGGAACAGACAGAGCATATTTGCCTAAAACAGTGAAAGGGAAGGATTTCTCAAAATGGACACCATCCAGGAAATCAACGGTGGGCAGCAATGGATGAAGGAAACATGATAATGAAAACTGATGTTATTCAAAGGGAGCATTTGAAATTTTGCAGTGTAGGTCTAGTAAAGTCAGAGTCATGTATGGAAATGGTGAATGCCAAACATCTGGACCAGAAGACAGGTGGTGAGGAGCAGTTGTTGGATTTTGTTACAATCTCAACATTCACCCAAAAACCAAACATCTATGACTTACTTTCATCTGTGGAACACAAAAGGAGATGTTAGGCAGAATGACCGACCGAATGACTGATGAGACATGACTGATGAGACTACCATACTGCCAAATCTTTTCCCTTTGTTTGTAGTTTGATATATAAAAAAGGAACATATATGTATTCCAGAAACTATACAAGCTGGCGGCTACATAATCTGTATACACTGCGAAAGTGTCTCAAGAGAGGGGGAATGTGAGGCAGAGTTTTGATTAATGGGATCCCGGCGAGAGCGATGAAATGCTGATGGAAATGGATGAGAGGACTATTAAACACAGCGTCTCTAGAGTTGAGTCATATCTACACATAGCCAGCTCTTAAGAGTCGCTCTAAAAAGAGATCGGGTCAGGGTAGATGCATGTGAGGGAGTTCTACACTGCGGCCCAGGGGAGGCCATGGGATGTAAAATGGGATAGCCTGTGCTGGAGATGTAGTTGGATCTGGTTTGCCTGGGTCAGACCTATGCTTTGTCCTCTGTGGGGGTGAGGAGGGATTGGGGTTAGAGAAAAGACAGGCAACAGTTCTGGCCCATGGTAGGCACAGCCATGCTGGGGTAAATCTGCTCTGATCCAGAGGTTGTGTAGCTACAACCTTTACCTCTTGAGTCCAGTCCAGATGCCACAAGAGAGTTAAGGGGAACAAGATTGGGAGGGAGTGAGCGAGAAGAGAGGAGGGGTTGGAGAGAGAAAAAAAACAAGAAGGGCAGGGTGCTCAATAGAGAGAGAGAGAGAGAGAGAGAGAGAGAGAGAGAGAGAGAGAGAGAAAGAGAGGGCATGAGACTTAGAGAGAGTGAGAAAGATTAGTTGTTATTTAGCCACGAATTCAGATTAGTCTGGCGTGAGCAAGACTCTGCAACAGTGAACATGTTTCACTACATGTTGCCCTACACAGAGCTTGTCCATCAATCTAGTATAAATCATCATGTAGTCTAGATAGATTCCAATTGAGCTAATGGGAATGTGTTACTCTTAAAATTAGCAATGTGTTACAAAGTCAAAATGTTTCTCATGATCTAAAACCTATTGATCTTATGCTTAAATTCTTGAAATTAGTTTTATAGACAAATGTAAGTACTTATGTTTGAATTTCATTACTGAAATTGAAATGGGGTTTAATTGGACTGAAGTGTGTGGGGAAAGCAGTCCAACAAGTGGCACAGCACTCATAGGAACTGCTTCAAGACTGTTAGGAAAGCTGGTTGGTTGAGAGAATGCCAAGAGGGGGAAAGTTGTAATAAAAGAAAATTATGACTACTTTGAAGAAGCTAAAATATTAGATAGTTTTGATTTATTAGCATTCTTTGGTGACTGAATTATTTCCACACTTCCATTTGTGTAATTTATTAGCTTTGATGATTTTACTAAAATCTAAAATGTTACAAATAGTAATAGTAAATAATATGTAGGTGTCTGTCATAAAGAATATGACTGGTGCTGTACAGATTGTCTTTTGAAGTCGGAACCTGTGAGAATGAATCTCATGACAACTCGTTAAAATCTGTAGGAGATGGTGAAATAGTCTATATAGTATGATAAGGTATGACTATTATTCTATATTTATGCTTAAGTTTTGTTTTGGATTAGGGGTTAAGCTTGGGCAAAATTGTAATAAGATTGTTTGTTGGTTCCTTTATTTTTCTCTATTGGAGTACCAGCCATATCATGCAATTTCCAATCTCGAACAAATTATCAAGACTTGTCATGATACAGGGTTGGAATGATGGCAAATTTATGTTGTTTTATTACACTGATGGATTAGTAACACCTTTGGTATGTTGCTAGATTGACATCTTAACTAGGAAGTACAGGGAGAGAAGAAACAGGGTTCTATGTGTGTGGGATTGGAATGGGAGGCAGACACCTCAGAAGTTCTTGGATTAATCTGAATTTTAAACTTAAATCATAAAACTTGCTCTGTCCTTCAACCTAACCAAAACCCCAGTCATAAACTCCAACATTAGCCAAGGCAATATTGCAATATGTGATCCAAAAAGTCATTGCAAGTTCCCACAAGTGTGACTGCTGTGGTCTTTGAACTCTGTCCCAGGCTAAACACTCTCCAGGATTACATCTGGAGGCTTGAGCCATGCTTTGAGGACTTGGCTGGACTCTGCGTGGAAGCGAGGGTGCTAAGAGGTTCCCTGGCAGCCAACGAAGGCTGCTGGCTCTAGTGGGGAGCTGACTCACATGGTTGGCAAAATTCTGGATCTTCTCAAACAGACCTCGAAAATTCAAGCCAATGGAAAGAGCTAAACCCTCCTTAAGCAGTGCCCATGCTTTCAAGAGAAAATAAATCCTTTGAAAACACAGCCAACTCAATTTGTAGCTTTTTCAGTTAGATGTCAGAAGCCAAGACAATGACATGACAGACATGTGCTCCTCAGATAGCCCTTTTCCACCAACATGGTTTGGGTGCGGACTCATGGGATGGTGCGAATTTTCAAACTGTTCCACGCATAGAGATAAGCTTGCTGGTCTCTATGCAGGAACCAATTACATCAGGGGATGGATGGTGGGATAATGTTTCGTCACCATGGTAAAGTTTCCCAAACAACAACAGTAGCTACCGTCTTCAGCAATGAGTACTTCTTCGCTCTATAACAACAATAAAAAACCCACACAATTATCAGACATCAAAAGCATTCAGGTAACACAATGAAACGAGTGCTCTACTTGCGATATGGTATTTACTGAGATCTGAGGTAAACTAGAGAGATTGCATAGGAAAAAAAATACTCAATCCACCTTCAATCGGACAATTGACCAAATCATAAACAAATTGAAAAACACTTAAGTACAGGGACCTTAAGAAGGACGTAAGCAAAAGTGACAGTGGACGGAGCAACAATGTTTTGGACTCGGACACCGACCAGCCTGCTAACATACTGAGGCATTGAATTCAGCCAGTAATGCTCGTTATAAACACTGCTGTCCTCTGCAGCTGATCTCAAGTCATTGTTATATTTGCCAACTTTGTTAGCTTTTTTTACACTGATGTCATCTTATTTTGTGCATTGTTTTGTTCTGTAAGGGTATTTTTGACCAGCTACTCACTAAGTTTGGAAGATCACGGCTAACTGTTTCTCAATCAATAATATTATATGCTAAGGCAAAAATCCAAATACAACCATCTGCTACACCAATGTTAATAATGATTCCATTGTAACGGTTTACAGAACTTAGCAATTTCAGCCAAAGTTCATACAATATAATGTAATTGCATTACTTGCTGACTTTTATGTAGATGTGGCAAAATAGATCTTGTTGAGCAAAATAATAATGATGGATTGCATTAATCCGTCTTCCTCAAAAACAAGAGGGAAATCTGTATACAAAGACACTGTGACGTGCCATGTTTGTTTATGTTTGAGGTAGTCACATGAAACTACCACATAGAAATGGGCTCAGCACAAGAACATCGCAAATTCGGTGGAAAAGGGCTATGAGAGTAAAAATTGGAAGTGGAGAATTAAGTGGTGGTTTTGTGGCTACTGGAGACTCATGATCTGAATTAATTATCTCGAAGGAGCACAAGAGATTTCTTAAGACATACTGACCAGTGGTGTTCTTAAAACTTGCTACTCAATGGAATTCCAAAATAATGAAACAACATGCATCATGCATTTACGTTAGCTCAATACCAACAACTCTTCTTCTATTTTAGCCCTTCTGGTTATCTTCTCATGCTGTTTACATCATTATTAAAATATCACAATTATCATAATCAGATATAATTCAGACAAGTCAATCAACTCAGGCAACTGTGCAGACACATCCATTTTTAGATGAGGGTGAATCCAAGAGGAAATTTCCAAACTTCACAATTTTTTTAAAGCGTTATACACATATTTAATATAATAAAATTGATGATTCCAGTCTGGCAAAATGTTAGCATTACATTAGCATTGACAAAGTACTTCCAAGCATTATACATACTAATAAAGTACTGTAACACTGTTAAAGGATGGGCAAGGAGGAGGCGAGGACCGGCTTGTCAACATAAATAATATTTAATGAAAACTTAAAGCACAAACATAAACACACATGACGGACATGCCCGTAATTCTCTCTCTCTCGAACCATCGTCACCGGCCGCCTTTATCCCTCGCGCGCCTCATCAGGCCGATTGGGGACCGGGCGCGCGATATTCCGACCCGGCCCCGCCCCCCTCCGCTCCACACTCCTCCCGGCGTTATCTCAGGCCGGGGTGCCACCGGCATGACGTACACCCCCATCCCTGGGGCGGGGTGTATCTTGCGTCCCGCGTGGTCATCCCCGCCTGCCTCGCCCTGGGAGGAGACAGGAGGGGAAGAAAACAACAAAAAAAAATAGGCGAGGGAAAAGGCCAACACGGTGCGAAAGAGAGAGAGAGAGAGAGAGAGAGAAAGCTCACTCACCGGTTCACTGATGTACCGTCGCGTGGTCCTCGAACACTCCTCCACACTCAGGCGGATGACAGCCGCTCCAACCACGGGCGAACCGGAGTGAAACCTTCAACCCCCAGCAGGCAGAACGGGCCTCCGCTTTTCTGGCAGCAAATGGGGACACTCCTCCACCCCTGGCAGCGGCTCTACCGCTCCAGGCGGTCGGGGTATCCAGTCCCCACTTGCTCCGCGGACAACGGCTGTTCCCCGCATCCGGGCGGTCGGGCTACTCCGTCACCCGGCAGATGGCAGCGACGCTCCCCAGGGTGGACGGCAGTGTCGAGGACTCTGCGACGGGCATCCCTCCTCCTTCCCGGGTTTCGGCACCAATGTAACACTGTTAAAGGATGGGCAAGGAGGAGGCGAGAACCGGCTTGTCAACATAAATAATATTTTATGAAAACTTAAACCAAAAGCACAAACATAAACACACATGACGGACATGCCCGTAATTCTCTCTCTCTCGAACCATCGTCACCGGCCGCCTTTATCCCTCGCGTGCCTCATCAGGCCGATTGGGGACCAGGCGCGCGATATTCCGACCCTGCCCCTCCGCTCCACAAGTACATACTAATAATACAATACATACTAATAAAGGGTAGGGTGTCTGCAGATAATATGAGAATGTTATTTCATTTGACAAGGCTCTATCACACAGAGGGTGCTTAGTTCACTGCTATATTGCTTGATGCAGAGAAGGGTTTTTATATAATAGAATGGACCTTTTTAGCTGCAGTATTGATGAAATATGGTTTTTGGCCCATTTTCAGAGAGTGGATAAAAGTTTTATATACTAAGCCAAAAGCAGCAGTAATAACCAGTAGTCTTATATCACCACACGGACATATGGAACCAGGCAGGGCTGCCCACTTTTCACCATTTTACCATTGCATTTGAGCCTATTTCTTTGACTATTAGACCTGAGCCATGAATAATTAGTCTGTGAGATGGGGACAAAGAACACAAATAACATTGTATGTTTTATTACTTCTCACAAAAATTTCTCTTAGCATCCTAGCTTTCTTTCATCTGTCAAACATCAGAGGAGATGTTTAGGCAGAATATTAGGGGCTGTGGCCAGATTTCTCCAAACATAATTTGACACTTTTCACAGAAAATTTTATTATGCAAGTTGAGGTGTTTTAGCACATTTAAGCTTTGAGTCACTATTTTGACAATCATTGCTGGGGAATGTTACTTTTAAAAAGTAACTTGTTGGAATATTACTACTTCAAGTTACTACTTGAAATTGTAAAAAAAATATTAAAAAGTGACTTTTCATGGAAAGTAAAGCATTGGAAAACTTTAGCATAACTTTTCCTCACCATCTGCCATTCTCACTTCTTTCAGAGCAAAATCGCTATATCCATTCTATACAAATGCATTGCATTGGCATGGCAACCAACATGAATAATAAAGAATAACCAATAACTGTATTATCTAATGCAACAAAGTCCAGCACTGGAACCTGCATCATATGTCATCATATGCAGTGCCCATTGTCAATGCCATTGTCACTTCAACATTTTTTTTTGGAAGTCAGGATCAAATTCAGTGTGGAATGCTAACCTAAACATGTTCAAGGAATGAGAGTGATGAATAAATTATTTAAAAAATCTCAGTGCAGGTTTTTTTTAAATTGATTGAAAAAATGTTTCAGTCAGAGCACGTTACATGCAGTCATACATCTACAGGCACCAGTGGGTTATTGCATACTACTTCAAATGCCTATATGGATATAACGTGAATAAAAGCATTTTTAGTGCAACCAAAATGTCAGAAAAAACTGTTTCTTTAAAAAAATAACACCACTTGTTTATTATAAAACAAATATATGGAATCATTTTAGAAATTAAGACATTTTCTCTGCGCATACAAACCATGTAGGATTTTGCTCGCAGCCGCTGATTCATAGTAATTTTGACCCATTATATGCTATCAGTTATGGCCAGCTAAAACATGGAGCACTTCAGCCACATTTAATATTGAACATACAAGCTCAAGTGCACAGCAAATACACCACTGCAAATTATGAGTACAACTGGAATCCACTGAAACGTTAAGATTTATATTTCTTTACCAGCAATATTTAGCAGTTTTTAAAACATAAAAATGTAGGGTGTCCTGCCCCTTTATCCCTCTCCAGCTCTCACTGTAACAAAACAGCTGTTAGAGATAATTTCCCACAGGTCTCAATCCTTCCCGCTCTTTCTCTCCCGGCCTCGCTCTCCACAGATGTCGCTTGGCCACGCCCACATCAACACAAAGACTAATTAAGCTCTGTACACTGCAGATAAGCATGGCTACACTCTAGAACTACAAAACCCATCATGCACTACTCACTAAGGTTGCAGCGGTATACCGGTTTCACGGTATGAAAATTGACCGTTAATATACCATGTACATTTGCTTATCTACGGTATTGAGAAAAAAATGCAACCGGATGGAGAATCACACATGCGCCTCACATTTCCTCCTTGTCTGCCTGTCAGACTTGTCAACTTGTATCTCACACACACACACACACGCACGCACGCACGCACACGCACGCACACACACACATGCAGCAAATGTCAGAGAGAAGCGAGGCGAGTGGTCTGACATGAGTGTGTGTGTGTGTGTCTGAGTTAAAGCAGTGTTTCTCAACTGGTCTATTCGGACTGGGTCGTGGACAGCAGGGAAAGAACAATGCCACGGTTCTCCCACTGAAGATATTTTGGCGGCCGCACAAGTGATCAACTATTTAGGACTGCCGAGGCAGATTTAATGATAAACTCGCTAACAGCTAAAGGCTTCTCCTCTGCACATTCGCACGAGTGTAACGAGCTCACGATCATGATCTGCGCTTCTCTCTGGTGCTCGCGTGCAACAACCGGGCTTCCCTCGATATTGCGGAGCGCAAACATCAAAACTGATGAGACCAATTTCAATTCTAGGGAGACTTTTCTAGTTTAAAGCGTTACGGAGGAAGTCAAGTCGAACCTCTCAAACAGTAGCAGCCCTGACATGCCAAACAGCACTGAAGAGGAAAAGAGCAACACTGTGCTGTAATCATTACACATCATCACCTTTACAAATTGTTTCAGGATTTTACATGAGTAACTGTTATATTTGGACAAACTGTTATAGTGTCTTATGAAATAATCTAAAGGTAGAATCTATTAAACCTCATTTTATATCAACAGTGGCAGTTTTAAAGTTTCAAGATGTGTTTCAGCTATTACTTATTTTTTCATGAATACTGTAATTTGTTATTATTATTATTACTATTATTTAAGACTAACTACACTGACCTAACCATGATAATGAGGAGCCTTCCCTCCTGTGTAATATGTATAAATATGTAATATTAGGTAACAAATGGGATAATAATGGCCTCATGTAAGTAAATATGCTCTTTAATTTTTAAAGGGGGAGAGAATACTTCCTGTAGATTTTGACATCAACAACAAAAATAATGTCACTTGATGTATTTCCTTGTACTGGAAAACCATGAACAAAACTGCAACATAAAAGGAAAAATGCGACCCAAGATTCATTAAATACAGGTTATGTTTAATCTATGGTGGGTCGCCACTTTAAAATCTGTCCTGAAGCAAATCCAGTTTTAAAGGGACAAACAGGAGCAGCATGTGTTAATTATTAATAATCACAGGATATTACTTTAAAAGCTCACACAGCTGATGTTATTTTTCATTTAGTAGTTCATTTAACATACTATGACATGTAAACTAACATGCTTTAGCTATATTACATGTTATAGTTACATACTATTTTTGTATCATGTTTATAATTCGATTTATTGTTATAATTCTGTTAGCTTTCTTATTTCTTTTTATTTAATTTATTTTCAAAAGGGAGACTTTTTTTATACACATACTTCAATAAAAAATGGTTTCAAGTTTCAATTAGAATAAAAATTTTATAAAAAAATAATATCTTTTTTACAAATAAAATAAAATAACCCGTATACCGTATACCGTGATATTTTCTGAGAAGGCTGTCATACCGTGAAAATCTCATACCGTTTCAAACCTACTACTCACACATACAACAGCATCTCCCACACCACTTGCACACATTTACTTCTGATTTCTCACACTATGTGAAAAGGAGAGGTGTTGAAAAGCAACATGTTACTTCATTTAAAAAGTAACTCAGATTCTATGATCTAAACTATTACAAACAGTGTACTCATTACTTGTTACTTGGAAAAGTAATCTGATTACGTAACATGCGTTACTTATAAAACATTACCCCAAACAATGTTGACAATATCGTACAGATTATCATAACTAGGGTAGTGCATATACTGCATGATCATATTAAACCACAAACCATTTACATGGGAACATTTCCTCAAGTTATTTATTTGACTATTGTAACATTCTGGACAACATTCAAGAGCCCCATTACCATTACCTTCCATCATGTGACTGATGTCTGTGACATCATTGGGGGAACTGGGCTTTCGTTCCACCCCATTATATTGGTTTGATTATAAAGTGGAGTGTGTCATCACTCTCGCCATTGTTAATATTATTCATGACATTTTCTAAGAGTTACATATTTCTCCTTCAATAAACGATTTTCCACATTCCCTGCAGATCTGTCTCTGTTTACTTAATTTCAGCACAATATCAAGACACTATTGAAAGCCATATGTAGAAATCATTTCACGCAACATTCAAAATTGAGGTTGAGAAAAAAGTAGTTCTTTAAAAGTTTACCAGAAACCCCCTAAGGCTGGATTTGTGAGTGGTTTGCTCTGGGGGAAGCTCAGTCAAGAGTGAATGACAAGCCCTGGACAGCTCCATTAGGAAAAAAGATGATGGGGGAGTGGAAAAAGCACTATGTAACAAATGTAATATTTTCTGAACGGAGGAGGAGGCTGCAGGACCTGCTCACAGCTTGAGCGCTTGGCTGGAACTCAAACTGTCCGGTTTGACTAGCAAGCAGGCCAGGGTCTGTTGGTAACCAGCCAAGCCGTAGGTTGACTCGTAATGGTCAGTAGCCAACTTCTCCACGTCACGCTCTATGGCGTATCTGGCCAGCTGTCTCTGAGGACACACAAAAGAGGAGGAATGCTAGTTAGAGGAGAAAGCTTTCTTTAAGCAATGCCTTCATTTAAATAAGCTTGTCAAATATGACGACTCATGGTTAGACCACCTCACATTTCATCTCTGTATCAGGAGAAATATAGTTTCCGTCTACTAAATCCTTCTATTCCTGAGGCAATTTTGAGCAATGTCTTAATGGAAAAATTACATTTTCTACAATGTCAAACCAGTTAAGAAACAAATGATAACTTTAGGGGGAGAAGACAACTAAAACATTATGACTTTAGGTCATTCATTTTATTCCAGGTGTTTAAACCCTGGTTTGAAAACCACAAAGCACACTGCCAGTCAAGGGTGTAGCAGCTGCGGGGGACTTTTGTGTGATTCTGTACCCTGCACTGTGTTTAGCACTGAACTAAATGTCCTTTCTGGTGATAACATTAGGAAGCCAGTTGCCTATATCAGCTCAAACCTGCACATTAAACATTCCATAACATGCTGGTGAAGTCCCAAAATGAGAATAAATATGTAGATTGTTTATTCTGTCAAAATCATTACATAGCAACAGCGATCTGTCTGGAATGACAGGATTTATTGTGTAACATTTCTGCTTTAGTATATTATAGCTTAATAAAATCACAGCTTTCTTAAAGTTTTGGAAATGTGTCTCTTCTGTAAAAATATACAGTTTCTTATGAAAAGTGGGTCTCTTAATATATATTAAAGCTTGTTACAAATAAGGCATAATTTAGCCAGATTAACCTACTTTAAGTAATCATTTAGAAAGTAGCCCCCCTTTAGGATAACTGATATGTCTTTGTACACTATGTTCCCCTACTGAAGTGCCCTTTTCGTGGGAAAGACAAGTAAGATGTATTTCAGTGGGCCATACTGTTGTTGCAAATGTCACCCAACAATAACGAATGGGCTTGCATCTGTGACTCATTAATCAAAACAAAGATCATGCTACATAAACATACACACTAATTAATACTGAGAGTGTCTGCCTGTGACAGGACACAACAGGGTATGTAGAGACAGAGAGACAATTACATGGTCTTATAGTCTAGACATTTACAGAAAGAAAGAATGGCAGCATGCCCCAAAATACTAATAAGGTTATATTTGTGGTTTAAAAAACAAGACTGAAGCCAAGTCCTGACTCTCTTTAGATACTCTGACTGTGTGACGGAGAACGAGGACAGAGCTGCGGACAACAGCGCCAAGAGAAATCCAGCCAAGTCCTTCAAATCTGTCCCGTCAAGCACGAGACACCTCGCTGGCTCACAAGATCCAAAAATATGTCAGTGCGTTTGTATTTAATCATTTTTGCATGGATCCCAAAGGAAACATCGGCTGATATTTAATGCATCATTAAATACATTCACAATGCAAAATATTCATAATATTTGATTCTGAGGAGCAAAAACTAGGCAATAAAAGTTACTCGCTAATGCCTGCCGCTCGGGTGAAATACCAGCCCTTTTTAACGGATTGGTCTAGTTACAACTGGACCGTAGGTATATTTCACATAAAAATTACAATTATGTTGTAATTTACTCACACACATGTCATTTAAAACACATTTGACTTTCTTTCTTCCTGGAAACACAAAATGGATATTATTTTAAGAATTCACTGGTTTTATTTCAATGCAACTACAATAAACAGTGACTGGAGCTTTTATGGTTGTTTTTGAAGGTTAAAGTCTCCAATTCCCATTCCTTGTAATTGGTGAAACATTGTGCTAATGTGCTATTTTTAATAATGAGTATAAACTTGAATTCTGTGAAAAGTAGTCACTTGAGTAAAGGCTGCACTACCCAGTGCCAAATTCACTGCCCATGCTAAACCACACTGGGACCCATGGAGCTTTTCTATTGGCTTTAACATGGTTTGACTTAAACCAAATCCATTAGTGGTTTCAACCAGACTGTGTCGACTTTCTATGTCACGTTACATTGTACTCTCACTTGGGGGAAAAATAAATCTTGAGACTTAACATTTGAAAATCAATGAAAGAAATATAATGGGGTGAGAAAAAATTGACACTGTATTTAAAATGAATGAAACGGATACAGACATAAGACTGGTTTAACGATCCATTCTTCTGTCACTTCCTTTCTCTCACTTCTTTTCTCACCAGTCAGACTGTGGGTGTATTTATTTGTGCCCTCTGAAACAGCAGGCTTGTATTCTAGGTTGCATCTTGTATTATTATGGCTTGGCGCTCTTGCCGCTACAGGACTTGCCACCATCTGCCATCACCTTTAATGATAGCCTTTGTGTAAGGGAAGTAAACTAATTTATATATATATAATCAGTATATGGAACGTCTCTCGTCCAATCAGATTCGAGACCTGGAACTAACAGTCAGCTTTAATGATATATATATATATATATATATATATATATATATATATATATATATATATATATATATATATATATACACATATCACAGTTAGTTCCAGGTCTCGAATCTGATTGGTCTCACACGTTTCACTGTGTGTATCACTCCACTTGTGTTTGTGACGTTCTAAACTAAAGTGTAAGAGCAGTGCAGATGTGTAAAGAGTTATCTGTCTCTTTACATTTAATAATGTGACATTACATATTTTAGCTAGCAAGCAGAGGCAAAAGACCATTTTTGTGAGTAATATGAGCAATGTAATTCTTGCACACCATCTACCACAAAATAGTGATATATATATATATATATATATATATATATATATATAAATATTACTATACAAATGTCTTGGGCACATAAGATGTTTCACAAAATTATTTATCTTAAGATAGTTATGTATGTCTTCAGCTTTTGTGTCAATAGGAAATATACATTTTAGACTCCCAAACATTACTTTTGTAAATAGAATAGAATATAAGAACAGAGAGCCATTGAACAGATAGCATGACCCCCACAGCCCTTTACTGAACATCGAGTCAGTCTTGGATTAAATGAAATGAGATAGAACCAATTGAGATGGCCTAAACAAATTTAGCTTTTTGTGTTTACTGGACTTTGCATGACATTAATTGATAAATGAAAACTATTTATGGCATTATTTTGGAAGATATCCTTACTATGAAACTTTTGCACAGTACTATATATATATGCAAAAGGACAGCATTATGGCAAGGAACTGCAAGATATTTCAATCAAATTCATTTTCAGTCTGTCAGATCAATGAATGCCAAAGCAATCCAAGCTGTACTCTTGAAAAGAGTTGTCAGTATATTAATATGACTTCATCCAGCACAATTTTCTTTCTTATTCATTTCCTGCGGAGTATTGACAGTGCATTCAGTGTATTGATTTTTTAAAACTTCCATATTCTTTCCATTTTTACTGTTATTTATATATTTTTGGAACTGGCTGTTGCATTTGAATAGCACCTTTTCTGTTTTATGGATGCATAGGCCACTGACTGTGAGGGCTGCAATTTTACATTCTAAATACATTACAAAAGTCACATTTGGTTGGGTAGCGAAGACCCATGCTAAATTGTACCATTATTTTAAATTGGCAGAGGTCAGACAAAAGATTCAAAAATATAGTGACAGGTATGAGGAATATATAGTACATAAAAAATGTACCTAGCTTGTTAACCACTGACATGCTAATAAAGTATGACATTTATAACATATATAAAAATATCACACAGACAGAAAATAACTAGTATAACTGTACAGAAGCAGAGTGGCAGAAACCAAAGCAGTGAAAACCTTACAAAAGTATTGTGATGATATTATGATGCAGTAATGTATCAGAAGGTAAAACATAGTACTTTGATACATACCATGGTACTGAAAGACTATTTACATGGTACTTGAAGGTACTTTTAAGAATACCATGTACTTCCATGGTCATAGTAATACTATGGAGCCATGTCCAAAACAACCATGGTAGAATCACTGTCATTTTTGGTACTTTGTTGGTGAATATTATGGCGAAAAAAAATATATATATATATATATTTCCAATGGAACCCAGAGGAAGTTGCACTGAGCAAAAGTACACATATTCAGTGCTTCAGAATAATCTTGGAGCATAATTCCCAAAGGAAAAGCAGAAAATCCCATTTTCCACAATGTATCCTATAAATCAATGGCTACTTGACGTGTGCTATTGCTATTTTTACATGTTTATTTTATGTCTGAAAATGTATTGTATTGTAACATTAGTATGCAGTTCTTTATTGTATTATTTTTCCAGTCATGCTTCCAGCCCAGTGTTCAATGACTTCAAGTATCTCACCTTGTTTTGTTTGCCTCTAGAAGGATCTCACATTGGAAAGAGACTGTGTTCACAAACACACCATATTGTTAATGAGTTACTAAAATCACTAGCTTAGACCTGAGGCTGGGCTTGAAGAGACTGGCAGTCACATTGATGGAAACCAGGTGTGAGTGGGGGTCTGAACAAATCTCTCACAAATTGTCAGTGCTTGTTGCTCATACAAATAGAACATGTTTATATCTATTGTTAGCTTACATTATCTATTTGTTGTTCAAAACAAGCATACACTTGCTTAAATTATAAATGATAAAGATCACTGACTGTTTCTCAGATAGAGTGGGCTGAAGCCTTTGGCTGTATATCTTTTGAGTGGTGAAGGTCATATCCATAAGTTTGGCCTTTGACCTGACGTGCCACTTTGGTGCAACAGCATTATTATTCTCAAACTGACTGGGCCAGAAGGTATTGAGTTGACTTTCTCTAGAAAATTAAGTTTGAGAAACATAACATCCTGCTCATTTTGTGATGGAAAAACAATACAGCACATACACACACGTGTTTGCATCAGGCCATGTTTTTATGTTATAGTTTGTGTAAACGTAGATGGTAGAGAGGGAGAGACAGAGAGGGCAAAATGTCAGTGCCTCAGCCATTGGATTTACAGTATACAGCCTGTTTTTCGTTTCTGTAATCAAAACTGCATTAATTCTGAGATGTCTGTGTGGTCACTGCTGCAAGCTATCAATCTGAACTCTGACCACTGACACTCTCTGTCTCTGTTTCCTATTGACTCTTTTCATTTCTTTTGACCTTCACTTGAAAAAAGTATCTTGCCAATAAGGAAAGTCTGCCAATAAATACAGTACAGAAACACAGTCCAACACAGCACTTTTAAGTAAAAGCAAAGCTCCTAATACATTGCAGACTATTATAAATCTGTTTCAAAACCTATGCATCATAGGTAAGCTCCCAACTCATTTATAAGGCAAGCTCAGAATGTACTGCGATGAGCACTGTGAGCAGGATAATCCATGACAAACAGTTAATATAAGTATGCTTACATTTCATTCAGTAGCACAAAAGTATAGTTAAAATCAGCTCCAGAGGCCATTCCTGTAGAGGGAGCCTTTAAAATCTACTAAAAATGAGCAACATGATGAAAGCTGACCAAAGGATGTACTGTTTGAATGGAAGTCAGTTGAGGATTACCCTTTTGTTTGGAAAAAAATCTGTCACATAATAACCCTTGCAGAACAAAAAAAGAAATTCTAAGATTGCTTGCTGGTCTAGCTGGTCTCCCAGCCTTCCCAAGGTGGTCCTCAGCAGTTCAATTGATATCCTTTAGTTTGAATTATTGCCTACCAAAAATATACTGTTTACTCAACAAATGCATTACTTAAACACAGCTAACTAATATTAGCATTACGTTCATGCTGTATAAGAGGAGAACAACGGCCCCTACCTGAGCCTGGTTTCTCCCCCAAACAATGTCTACACTGACCAACATCAACAGTTTTTCATTCCTTGCGATAATAACCTATATATAGTAAAACATTAAGGCACAGTGTCTTGCCACTAATCCTCAATAAGTTTGGCATGACATATTCATTTTTGTTTTAGTTTTAGATGGAGTTTGCCATCTCCAGCTCTATAAGAAAGTCCATGCCCAAACGATATTGGATTCAGCTGGAGCAATAGTCTGTCATGTGCTCTCCATGAGGAGCGCTATTTGTGTGGCACACGTGCGTGACCACCACCTACAATTTAAAATTTGCCACTTATGAAGTACATCCCATTTCAGATGATGCCTTAGTAGGCAGTGGACAGCAAGGTAGCTTACTTGGTTTGAGAACTATAAGATATTTCCAGTCAATGAGATGTTTCTAATCAGAAGGTCGCTGGTTTGATCCCCACAGCCACCACCATTGTGTCCTTGAGTAAGACACTTAACTCCAGGTTGCTCCGGGGGGATTGTCCCTGTAATAAGTGCACTGTAAGTCACTTTGGATAAAAGCATCTGCCAAATGCATAAATGTAAATCACATCAGTGACATCACTCTTAGAACTGCAATTCTATTTTCTCAAAATATATAACTCTGCAATAAATTGAATGGCATCTACGTTAATATTATTCTATTTGTTTCCCTGTCTCAACCCTGGCATTCATATACTGAGGTTACAAGAGCCAGCCAGATCTAGCTCCATTCCTGCATGGTGTCGGAATCCACTGCTACGTGTTGCTGAGTGATGACGACAAACTACAGCCGGTGCTAGCCAGACATCACTTTAGTCTTTTATGATGAACTTCAGAGGATGAGCAGATGCTAACTCCAACTTTAAGACATCGGATACTTCATATGCCACTGCCTGAATCATTGACTTGGGATGGACCTCACCAACCTCACCGCGCAGTTAAACTGTGATGCACCTCATTGATCTCTGCCTGCATCACCTTTGACTATTGATGGACTACACACTTTAAATGGAATACATAGACTTTCAATTAATTGCCTTCATCAGTCAACTAACAAATGACAATGTGAACCTCTGCAGTTAATCCAGGATGGACTTCAAAGTCATTAGTCATTCATCTTAAAGTTTAATTCAAAATATTTGTTTAAACACTGGACCTTAACACTTACTTAGTTTACAAATGTTAAACCATGAATTGCACTGCTCACAAATAACTAATACTGGCATTATATTCATGATGTTAGTCAGAGGGGAACTGGCCCCCACAGTGAGTCTGGTTTAGGGTTAGGGTGGGGTTAGTCAGAGGGGAACTGGCCCCCACAGTGAGTCTGGTTTAGGGTTAGGGTGGGGTTAGCCAGAGGGGAACTGGCCCCCACAGTGAGTCTGGTTTAGGGTTAGGGTGGGGTTAGCCAGAGGGGAACTGGCCCCCACAGTGAGTCTGGTTTAGGGTTAGGGTGGGGTTAGTCAGAGGGGAACTGGCCCCCACAGTGAGTCTGGTTTAGGTTTAGGGTGGGGTTAGTCAGAGGGGAACTGGCCCCCACAGTGAGTCTGGTTTAGGGTTAGGGTGGGGTTAGTCAGAGGGAACTGGCCCCCACAGTGAGTCTGGTTTAGGGTTAGGGTGGGGTTAGTCAGAGGGGAACTGGCCCCCACAGTGAGTCTGGTTTAGGGTTAGGGTGGGGTTAGTCAGAGGGGAACTGGCCCCCACAGTGAGTCTGGTTTAGGGTTAGAGTGGGGTTAGCCAGAGGGGAACTGGCCCCCACAGTGAGTCTGGTTTAGGGTTAGGGTGGGGTTAGTCAGAGGGGAACTGGCCCCCACAGTGAGTCTGGTTTAGGGTTAGGGTGGGGTTAGTCAGAGGGGAACTGGCCCCCACAGTGAGTCTGGTTTCTCCCAAGGTTATTTTTCTCCATAAACCAACATCTTATGGAGTTTTGTGTTCCTTGCCACAGTCGCCTTCAGCTGGGGTTATTAATACAATTGTTATTTAATTATTTCATGATATATTTTTATACACAATCTACAATCATATTTAATGAAATTACACAATGATAACTCATAGACTTTATAGATATTACAGTTTCATTGTCTGTTAAAGCAAGATTTTCGGGGGCCTTGGTAGCTTAGTGAGTATTGACACTGACTACCACCCCTCGAATCCAGGGTGTGCTGAGTGACTCCAGCCAGGTCTGCTAAGCAATCAAATTGTCCCGGTTGCTAGGGAGGGTAGAGTCACATGGGGTAACCTCCTCTTTGTCACTGAAATATGTGGTTCTCGCTCTCGGTGGGGTGTGTGGTGAGTTGTGCGTGGATGCTGCAGAGAACAGCGTGAGCCTCCACACAAGCTACATCTATGCAGTAATGTGCTCAGCAAGCCACTTGATAAGATGCGCAGATTGACGGTTTCAAATAAGGTGGCAACTGAGATTCATCCTCCACCACCAGGATTGAGGCGAGTCACAATGCCACCACAAGGACTTGGAGCGCATTGGAAATTGGGCATTCCAAATTTGGGAGAAAAAGGGAGAAAATAAAAAAGCAAGATTTTCTGTAAAGCTGCTTTGAAACGATGTGTGTTGTCAATAGCGCTATAAAAATGACTTGACTATACAAGGGCATCTGAGGAACCTAAACTCACATAATGGCAAATCTATTTAATTTTGTCTTGGAGGTGAGCTTAGGGCATAATTGCTGGGCCATAGAGAGAGAAATAGACAGAGAACTTGAGAGAGAGAGAGAATGCAACAAGGGGAAAAATGCGTGTGACATTTTGTAGAGAGAAAAAGGTGTATGAAAAATCTTGAGGATTGAAAGAAGAGGGGTGAGAGAGAGGGATTGCTGGAAAAAGGACTGTAATAGAAAAGGGTTGCTTTGTGAGCTAATCCACTGTTCTCCTTGCTTCTCCAGGCTCTTGTGCTGATGTGAAACCAATAATGTTATCCAGGCAGACACACAATAGCATGAAACACACACACTCACACACACACACTTTGAACTGTGTAGCTGAGACGGCGGCACTGATGCGAATAGCACCGTTTAATCAGATTCCTAATATACTGCATTGGCCGGATTTGCCAAATTACCTAGCACTGGGTCGCGGTCCCTGGACTATGTGTGGTTAAGTGAGTGTGTGTGTGTAATACATTTATTCTGCTAGGGACAGGAGGAGCTATTGCATCCACTAAGGCCAGTACACAGAGCAGGGCACCTCATCCACCTCAGGCATACACCGAGCTGAGGAAACTTCTAGACCTTGAACTTCTCTTGGGGCTTTGGAAGAAAAATCCATCCACACACCACATTTAATGTAGATTTCATCAAAGACTGATAGCAGGAAGGAGGAAGGAATTAAGCCATATTTTTCTCTTCAGACTTTGTCTTTGACCTTGAAATGTCTTCATGTAAAGTGGCCTCATGATGATAATGTCATACAGACATTTTCATCCGTTCAAACAGATAGGAGGCATTCACACACTTGCATTCATGCATTCAAAAACAGCAAGAGTGAAATGGAATGGAACATTCAAATGTCTTGAAATTGAAGATGTTACAGTGAAAATAAATTCAGTATGTTTACATGCACATTTGTTAATTGAGCTACAGCAGGTTTTTGCGTATCAAGCTGAAGTTCTCATCTGCCTGTCCAAGTATACATAAAACCATGTGTGATCTAATATTTAAAGGAAAGACTAATATATATATATATATATATATATATATATATATATATATATATATATATATATATATATATATATTAAAAATTCTAAACTATTTTGAAGCAATTTGGGTAAATATAAGTGGACTATTTTAAAGTCTGTTGTAAAACCCACACTTCCTGCTGCCAGGTGGTGGAACTATTACCGTTACCCAAAATAGTCACATCCATATGATTAGCCCCTAAGACTAAACATACATCTCAATTTTGATTTACATTGTGTGATTTAGATCAAAATTGAGATGTAAATTGTTTCCCATTTTTCAGCATTAACTTAATGCCTTACCAACAGCGTTCAATATTTATTTATTTTTTTTCACAATTTAGCATCTTCAATGTCAAGTCTCATGAATCCTTTAGGAGGAGTATTTAAAAGTTAAGAGACGCAATATAAAAAAAAAATCCAAAATAGCTGACTTCCTGTTGAGCGTAGCTAATACATCTATTTTTATGAAAGTTGTCTGGCTTGATGAGAGCTATACATGTATCAATTTTGGTGAATGTAGGTGAAAATGGGGTTCCCACTGAGGCCGTCTTACACGCCCATTTTAAAAGGGGTGCTACAGAGCCCCTCTACATGCCCCCTGATGTGTGTGCAAAATGTCATGACATTTTAAGCATGTCAAGTCCCTCAAAAACACCCAAATATAGGAAGAAAGGAATATTAACAATTAAAGTGTAGCCATGGCAAAAGTATTTAAGATATCAAATATTCCTTTACAATTTAAATCAGCAGTATCTTGACATTATTCCAAATAAAAAACAAAAGGGCTATTTCAAAGTCTGTTAAAAGTGCCATACTTTCTGCTGACAGTTGGTGGTGCTATGACCGTGACCCATAATAGCCACACCAGTGTAATCAGCCCCCATTACCAAACACAGAGCTGAATTTTCATCAAAATCACACAATGCAGACAGAAGATATAAGGTACTTCCTGTTTCCCATTTTTGCCATGGCAAGATTGCTCAATATATCAAAAATCCATTTGCAATTTAGCATTTTCAATGTCTTGGTATAATATTGCCTAAATTTGGTGACACTCATATGAGTTCCCTATGAGGAGTATTCAAAAGTTCAGGGCTTACAATTTTGTTGGGCGAAGCTAATGACTGTAATTTTGAAAGTTGTCTGGCTTGATGAGAACAATATATGTAGCAAGTTTGGTGACTGTAGAAAAAACAGACCCCGCCGCTTTGGACAAAAGGTGGTGCTACAGAGCCAACACATTCTCACACCCCAACTCGTCACATACGGACGCTCGGGCAGGACCCCTTGGCGTCACTTATTGACGCGCTGGGTGTACCTTTGGCGTCATTTTACGACGCGTCTGGTTTTGCAACATAAAAAAACAGTTGGAGGGCCATTGTAGCCTATTCCTTTTTATTTTTATTTATTGCAGTCTCGACTCTCGACCCATTCGCGGCGTGAGCTTACCCAAGACGTGAAATTTCAACACTACACGCTCCGGTTCAGAGATACATAGAAGTCTATCGGACTACCCTGCACGTTGAAAAATGACGCCAAAGGTATACCCGGCCTGTCAATAAGCGACGAAACTGCCCGAGCGTCCGTATGTGACGAGTTGGGATGAGAATGTGTTGACAGAGTTCCCCAGCCATGTCCATGTGTTAACATTTGCCCAGGCCTAATGGCTGACTATGTTGATGTGTGTGCAAAATATCATGAAAATTCAAGCATGCCATGTACCTCAAAAACATGTGAATATATATAAAAAGGAATTATGACATTGAATGTGTTGCCATGGCAACACTATATAAGATATCAAGAATCATTTCAGAATTTTAAACCTGCACTGTCTTGACATTATTGAAAATTTGGATGTAAATCACACGGTGCACTTAGATATGAGACACTTCCTTTTCTCTATTTTTTTACACTAATTTATGTCATTTTGATTTGACATAATTTAACATCAATATCTTGGCATGATGTCACCCACATTTAAACATGAAATCTATAGGAGTATTTCCAGAGCATGATGCTGACTACCACCCCTGGAGTCGCGAGTTCAAATCCAGGGCATGCTGAGTGACTCCAGCCAGGTTTCCTAAGCAACCAAATTGGCCCAGTTGCTAGGGAGGGTAGCGTCACATAGGGTAACCTCCTCATGGTTGCATCGTGGAGAGTAGCATGAGCCTCCACATGCTGTGAGTCTCCACAGTGTCATGCACAGTGAGCCATGTGATAAGATGTGTGGATTGACTGTCTCAGAAGTGGAGGCAAATGAGACTTATCCTCCACCACCTAGATTGAGGTGAGTAACCGCGCCACAATGAGGACCTATTAAGTAGTGGGAATTGGGCATTCCAAATTGGGAGAAAAGGGGATAAAAAATAAATAAATTCCAGAGTATGCATTTTTCAAACAATCCAAAATGCCCGACTTTCTGTTAGGCGGAGCTTATGAGCGTACGTGCAAAGGTTGTCCAGCTTGATGAGATATATATGTTTCCAAATTTTGTGACAGAAGATTATAAGGGATGTACTGCAGAGCCCCCTCTGCACTTTCAGTGCTTAGGCCCTAATAATAATAATAATAATAATCCTTAGAAGGACAATAGTGCCTCCGTACTTTCAGTGCTTGGGACCTAACGGTGGGTTAAATACAAGTTTTGTCATCACTAACGCCAATTGAGTTCTGATTAATGTTTATACATGCTGGATGAAGCCGAGCTACAATTGTGTTATCTAGGTCTGTTTGTGCTACGGTGTTTGTGCAACAGTCAGAATAAAACATTTACATGACATTTTAAAAAGACGAATGAGGGCGGGGCCGGGTCGTTATTCTACACACCCGGCCCCTTATCAGGCTAATCAAGCCTCCGAGAGGGATAAAGGTACACTGCAGACGGTGGTGGATAAGGGGCCAGGTGTGTAGAATCACGACCCGGCCCCGCCCTCCGCCCTGTCACAGATTGTTTAAGTGAACGTACTGATTGGGATGCAATGCTACAACCAAACAATCCCTTTGACATGTGCACATAATGTAAGTTGACAGAATGCAAGAACACATCCTTACTCAGTAAAAATAATATGCTTTGTATGACAGTTACTTCCAGTAATTCAGTTCATATTTGTGAAGCTGCACCTTTCATAAATTTGCTTTACACCAACGAAAATCACCAATGCTCATGTGAAAACAAACAGCAAATGCTTTCAAGGACATAAAGAAAAAACAAACCACGAAAAATCAATTTCTGAGAGAATCAGTTAATTGCTTTAAATTCCTGTAAGATTCCCATCTTTTCAACATCCCCCTTTCACCATCTCTTTAATCACTGTTCCTCCACACTCCTTTCCGTTCTCCCAGGGCGCTTTTCGGCTTTGCCTGGTTGGGGTGGCGACATACTTTTTTGTGCATCTGCGAATACAATATGGGTTTAACATCTCTGAACTTGCGAGCAAATCCTGGATGCCGCCAACAAACCCAATTAACGGAGAGTCAATAGAGAGCAAATTAAAAAGCCCCTGGGCATTAAAATATGCAAGCAAATGCTGGTCGTATCAAGATGGACAAGGCCACAAACAAAGACGGAGACGGCTTCGGTTTCTTCCTAAACTTACTGCAGCGCCATGATTAGACGAGAGAGGTTTAGCCCACTCTTTCACAGGGCAAGAGGAGAAAGGAGTTTATTCACACAGGTCTATGGGTCGAACAAAATGGCAGCCATGGAGGCGAAAGGCATTGAGCTTGTTCAGCGAGGTGTAAACTACATCTCAAGGACAACACAAAATACAAATCCTGTTGAATTTACAGTAAAAACTGCCATCTGTGGTTGCCAGAAATTCACTGTAAAAAAGTTTGGTAACCACATTTTAGGCTTTACAGGATGTAATTTTGATGCCTGTGTATTTTACAGTGCATGACCATTGTTTATATTATTAAATGATACATTTGAAATATTAAACTTCTAAAACTAAAAATCTGCTTTTCACTTTATAATGTATTGTTAATCAACGTAGTAATTACAGAAAGGCACATGGTGACATTAAGTGTTTCAATAGTGACCCTTCCAGGAGCAATGACCTATAAACATGTCGAGGCAGTGTTCAATGTCACCCACACAAACACCATCAACATCAGGGTGACACATGTGGAATTCAAATAATGTAAGAAATATGAACTAAACTACATTAAATATAACACAGAACACCCCAATGTTCATAATTGATATTAAAAATAAGAAAAAACGTAATTATTCCCATAAAATATAATGAAATGTATTGGGTTACACAGGGAATTGTGGGAATGCATGATTGTAGTTTTTTACCGTAATTTTTGTACAATGTACTCTCTTGTTAAACATAATATACATTTTTACCATTAATTATACATCTAAACATTTTTTTTTTTTTTTTACCGTATATTTTTACTTGTTAACCAATTCACGTTTTTTACTGTAGAATTTTTACAGTTTTTACCAGTACAATTACAGATTTTTTTTTAAAGTAAACAATAAAGAACAAGTGGTAATTGAGAAGAAACCCTGTGAGGAACTTTGACATGGATTAATAGAAACGAAATGAAATAGATGGCGGTTTGTGCCAGTCATGGAGGATAGATGGTCTTTTCAGATAACATAGTCTTGAGCGAGACACATAGGAGGAGTTTATTAAAAAAATGTGAGTGGCTGTGTGCTTGGTTTTTCAAAGCTTATTTTGAGGGACATGTAAAGACTGATTGACTCCAACCTTGCCCACGTTGAGTTGTGAATCTGGTCTTCATTTTCAGCCTCAGTCAATTGCATTGAATGTTTTTTGTAAGCCTTATTTCTCTTCATAAATTATCAAATGCAAAAGTTTTTCCGACCTCTTGCAGCATCTAATTCTTTGATGAACCCCTCCATGTTCTCTCTCAGAAGGGGAGTTGGAAGGTTCTTGCCTCTTAACCTCTCTCAATGGGTTTGGAACGGATTCCATAACTTTTACCCCATAAAGACTTTCCCTCCCACCCCTGCTAGTACCATGAGAACTGCTTAAAGCAGTGATTTTTTCCTCAGTGAATGATCATCTCCTGGCGCAAGGTGAAGCAAAGAGGGCTAAACTAATTACCAGACCTGCTTCTCTAAGCCTGGAGCTCATGGAACACAATAGAAGCTTCTGCTTTGCCTTCTATCCGTTCACTTCCCCACACGCTGCCATCATTGCAGCCAACAAAAGAACTCCATTAGAGTAATTAACAGTTAAATGCAATTGTACTCTTGTTTTGTGTGCTGATTCTTTATGTTTTTTTACCACACCACCCCCTCCTTTCCAACTTATTTTTTTCCTCCTGAAAGAAAAAAGAACTTTCTTTTTTTCTTTTGTTTTGTGTTATTCAGCACTTTGAAATCCGCCTAAAAAGGGAATGAAAAGCTTTTAGGGATTTTGCCCCTCTTACAACCATCCTGTGGTGTGCTAGTATGTCTCATACAATGTTTATTATTTATTTGTAATTTTCTCGGTAACATTATATTAGGGATCAGAATTTAGACAGTAATTAATGATTAATAAATGCACTTGTAAGGGACTAGTTACGGACTTGTTTAGAATTATAAGGTATTAATTAGGCTTTTGTTGGCTGATTTGTTACCCTTGCTTAATAGCCTCTTTACATGTATTTTTCCTATGAAATTATTAAGTAAAAACAAAAGATACCAATAGACATTAAGGTGCAAAATGCATCCTTTGTAGGTTCTTATTACATTGCAATGTGCAGCTTAAAAGTATAAAATACATCTAGAAGGCAGAAACTTTCTCTCAAGGGTTGGAGTGTTAGTTTGGATGCAGTCTGGATGATAATTTAGTTTTATGATACAGTTTATATTTAACATGAGTGTGACAACTTAGAAAAACATTTACTAGGGCTGCACGATATAACGAATTTATAGAATCATTTCTCGATATGCATATCACAATGGCTTGCGGTGACAGAATGGTTTTAATACAGTGCCATTCAAGGTGATGCAGATAAGAATAGTGCGTGATTGTAACTCGGTGTGTGTGAGTGCAGTGTGCGCATAGGCGCTAACTCAGGTAATGGAGTGTGTCACAATTTGTGCATTTTTAGCTGTAACCGGTGCTGCCCTGTGCTTACAATTTGTGTTGTGTGTGCCGATAATAATGAGACCACACACTAGTATTCTGACTCAAACTTGGCTTGTTTATTGGCTGCTGTGATCTGTGAGGATATATCAAATGATGGGTTTCAATTAATTGATTTTCCTATGAAATCATTCCTGTCAGTCTCATTTTCAGCACAGAGTGACAACAAGCACCTTAAACCAAAGCAAAAAGCGTATCTACGTCAAGAGCTTCTAGACATCATTTTTTAAATAAAAGTCCCACATTGAATTGACTATTTTTTTTATTAAAGGTCCCCTGACATGAAATTTTCACTTTCTGAGGTTTTTTAACATTAATATTAGTTCCCCTAGCCTGTATTTGGTCCCCTCGTGTCTAGAAATTTCAGTCGGTGTAAACCGAGTTTTGGCTATCTTTCTCTGCCTGTGAGAAAATGAGATCTCAGACGGGCTGATCTTGAATCTCCCCTGTATGACGTCATACGGGGAAAAGGTTACCTCCCCCTTCTCTGCTTTGCCCGCCCAGAGAATTCGAGCTAGGAAGTACGAACGCGCGTGATTTTAGTTTATCCTCGAGAGATATCATGGCGTGTGACCGATCGAAGCACAAAAGTTGCTCAATAATTGAATGCACAAATGATCACAGAAGTCTTTTTTTACTTCCTTCATCCAATCCCCAGAAGGATCAATGGATACATTTCATTTACTCTGGGAATGCACCGACACAACACACCAAATTTTTGTATGTCTGCGCCAAACATTTCACAGACGACTGTTTTCACAACATGGGTCAATTCAGAGCTGGGCATGCTGAACGTCTGAAACTGAAGTCTGGATCAGTACCAACTCTCTTTGGCTCACCTACAAACCTCGGACAAGTAAGTCAACTAATTATATATAATTGTGTTGCTTTACTATTTATTGTTACCTAGCTTGTTACACGTAGAATGTGGCTGTAACATTAGCTATGCAGCTAGAGTTACTGTCGCTAATGTAAAGGTAGATAGCATCAGGTATATGTGTGAATACACACACTGTAACTTCTTTGTTATTTGGATATCCGTTCTCCTGTTGGTGATATGTTTACAAAATTACAGACGTTTCAAATCTCTGCGTACTAGAACATCTAACGTTAGGCACAAAAAAAAAGTTTTTTCCCCATGCTATCTGCACACACTTGGCTAATGAAGCTCATTCTGATTCTGATTCAAACTGAAACGCTTGAACGACTGCGTGCCTAAGTGCCATTGCGATATATCCAATGTAAACATGCATGGTACCGTTGCCGCAAGCTGGTCAAATTTTGTAAAAGAGATTTCAGATATAGTACTAGGGACCACTAAGGCCTATATCAAAGCCTACAAAAAGAAGCATGTCAGGGACCTTTAAAAATAAAGATTCATTTTAATATCTGCTACATTGCTAATGGTAAAAACAGTGAACCACAACTATGTTTGTGATCTCTAGGACAGATGGTCTTTTTCATTCCAATAAACTTCAGTTCATTTGGGTAGAGATTCGATTTTCTGAGCAATACGATGACGTTACATGTGATTTTCATATCACATATCGCATTTTCCAATAACTTATCACATTCAGTAACACATTTCTCCTCCATATCATTCAGCCCTACGATCAACTCACTCACTATAAAAACAATTAGAGAAAAAGAAGTGAAAGGGAGGAAAAAAGAAAGAGTAAAAACTTGGCTTAGAATAGTGTTTCATTATTGTTCCATTATATCGCTGAGTAAAGAACTGGGGCTAACTGTGGACATTTTTGATAATTTGTGTCAAACTTTCTGTAAAGGGTAACAAAGAGCACATTTATTGACAAATTGATATCTTACTCCTGGATGAGTCTATCTGATCCCATACTTTCAAATAGCATTAATAATTATCCAGATACTAGTGATTGTTTATTTGGAACAGTACGGTTAGTTTCAGAATTAAATCAAGTTTGTTTTAATTAGTATCTACAAAAAACACAGAGATTGATCTTCAGGCCTTAAATGATAATTTACTGTTCAAGAATAAAAGAACAATGGGTCCTGTGTAGCTCAGCGAGTTCTGACACTGACTACCACCCCTAGAGGTGCAAATTCGAATCCAAGGCGTGCTGAGTGACTCCAGTCAGGTCTCCTAAGCAACCAAATTGGCCTGGTTGCTATGGAGGGTAGAGTCACATGGGGTAACCTCCTCATGATCGCTATAATATGTGGTTCTCGCTCTCGGTGGGGCGCGTGGTGAGTTGAGCATGGATACCATGGAGAATAGTGTGAAGCCTCCACACATGCTAAGTCTCTGTGGTAACACGCTCAACAAACCATGTGATAAGATGCGTGGATTAACAGTCTCAGACACGGAGGCAACTGAGATTTGTCCTCCACCACCCGGATTGAGGTGAGTCACTACGCCACAACGAGGACTTATAGCACATGGGGAATTGGGCATTTCAAATTGGGGTGCATAAAAAATAATAATAAAAGAACATCAAAGCTGATAACATGACTATATTGTTTTGCTGTAAAATCACAGTTGCATAAATATTGCTCTAGCAACCTTTTAATGACATGTGCAGAAGAGCAAATCTTTTAACAGCGTTTAAACCTGTTAACGATGGTCTAGAGTTCCATGTCCAAGTTTGAACAACAATGGCTTTAATGGCTAATTCAGCACAGATATAAATGATAAATTAATGTTACTCACTCAAATTGTTTACTTTTAGTCCAGTGCTGTGTTAAAGTAAGCTCTCTGATTTTCAGAGGCAAGCACTGCAGGTGTTGAGAGCTTCTCAGACTAGGATTTGACAGCTACACACCCTACGATCAGCGGCAGACGGTGGGAGTGTTTGCATATGTCCATGTGATTAGATGCAGGTGTGAACTGGGTCAGCTTTCAGATATCTTAGGCAGACAGTTTAAACACTCACAGCCCTTCTGTGGTTGGCCCCATTTTACAAAGTGTTTTGTGAACTGCATGTCAACAATGCACAATACACTGTCATCACTTCAGTCTCATGTGCTCCAGATGTATGAGAACCCCACCCCAACTTTACATAAGCCCACTGAATAAATAGCATTAATACCTAAACAATGATTCATTAAATAATAAGATCTCATATTTGAGCTGTTTTGATCGCAGCATAGTTCTGCTATAAAGGACACTGGAGATTTCAAGAATGTTGAACTCTTTCAGAGCTGTGTGTATTTTGTATGATGTATTGGGACCCATGGAATCCCCAGACAGAAATGTCTGGCTGATGTGTTAGCAGTGAAGCTTTGCCAAGAGGATGTACACCTGTGTCCATCGGTGAAATGCCCTTTTCTTAAACACTTCCACAGTGTAAAAATAATGATTTTTACATTTAATCACAACTAAATTGTCTAGCCAACTTAATATTTTCCATCTCAACTCGCTTAACAAAATTTGCCTAGTCCCAGGTTGCATTGCATCATGAATAAACACTGGTCACTGCCAGCAATTCAAATAGTGTTATAATGTCATTTTTTGCTATTTGCGGACTTTATTTGTGTTGTTGTTGTTTTTGTCATTACTGTTATATAATAGTGTGGTGATGTTAGGAGCTTATCTTTTACATAATGTTTGTTGAGTGTCACCATTACTGAGGTTTGTGTGTCAAGTGTTGACATCTACGTGCCTCCAAATAAAGTAACTGCCATTGCAGCTTTCACCTATCAAGCAGAGATCATCCTGCAATGCAAAAATGTCATGGTTAACAGGGTTAAGGATCACCTCCTATTTAAGTTCTGCTAACTTAACTGAAGTGTTCACAACTACATTCAATCAGTTTAGACTACTTTTTAATTTGTGAGATAAACTTTTCCAATTAAGTCAAAACTCAAATAAGCCTATGAGGGAAAATGCACTAAAACTGAGTTGAAACAAAATGTTTTTTGTTTTGTTTTTACAGCGGCAAATTGTCGCGACACATAAACATCTCCTCTCTCTCTCTCTCTCTCTCTCTTTGGGGTGTATGAGTTCTCACGGGTGAGAAGAGTGTTTCTGGTTGTAGTTTCTTTACTATCCTAGTTTATCTATTTTGTTTTTCAAGATTTTTTTTACCCTTGTTTTCTTAATGTTTAATGTATAGTAGTGTACTTCTTAAAAACATTTAAACTGTAAATACTTTGAAAAATAATAGTCAAACTTCTTGAACTTGTGGCGGAGGGCTGAGATCTGCCATGGTGTCAGGTGTGTGCCTGACACCGGCTCGGCAGTTGAGGACGTGCTTGTAGGGTTAAGAGAACAGATACGTTTGGTAAGTCAGATTATTGTGAGCGGTGTTTGGGTAATTGGAGTATTTGTTACTGTTTCACCATTGGTATCACAGTCAACTGAAGTCACAATATCTAATGTTCCACCGTTTACACCTAATGCGTGTATTGACCTTGAACTGTAGAGGTTTGGAAAAATAGCAATTGGGATAAAATGTATTATTCTTGGCTGCAAGGATGAAGCAATGATACATGTTGTCTTTTAGAGGACAGGTCTTTGTTTTTAGAATCACCAACGTTAGTTGTCTCGTTCCAATTTAGACAAGAAGACAAATCTTACATGATCTGTGCGAGTACCACCAATTTGAAATGTTTCGAGTGTAGTGATATCAGACATAAAAAAATGGCATGCCTGCAAAAAATGCAAGCAGAAACAATAAAGAAAATCGGCAGATAAAGTTAAAAGTAAAGATCAAGAAACAGTGAACACAATTTAGACGAGCGTGTAAATAATAAGCAGATCACTCATGGACAAAGTGAGTCTACTGAAAATATAGGACAAAGGAATCTCATAAAAATCTGTAAAGCACATGGAGAAATTTTGTGTTGAGGAAAATACAAGAATGAGTGAATGTGAAGAAGAGGCAGGGAGGAGTGCTGTGAATAGTACTACAAACTCTCAGCCTCAGACTTCTGATATTACTGATGTCGACACTGAGGAGAATCCAGCTGGAAACTTATCTCTGTCTCAGCTCTGTGATAGCACTGATTTAAAAGAACAGGTTACTGATGGTGATTGTCTTTCGGATATGTCCGACATGATGAGGATCAGTTAAATACTGTGAAGGAGATTAATGACTTTCTGGATGTGACATTCGGAAGAAAGGTAGATGTTAGGAATTTTTCCTGATGTGAAAAGGTTTTCGTTTTCAGCGGTCAAAATACACCAGACTTCTAGTTATGAAAAGTTAAGCTGAAGATTCATATTGAAAAACATTGTTACAAAACTATGAGAAAAAGTGGCGGGAAGACTAGCAGCTGTACATCATCACTTCATTAGCGGGGTAATTCTCAGCCAATCACATGTAAGCCATCTGTTCACAATCTATCACATTGCTGTTTCAGTGTGCTAACACGGCAACCTCCTCCACCCCACCACCACCTGTTGAGTCCCGTCCTGCACGGGGGTAGGCTCCTCGCCCCTGCCTCCTATCTCTGGCAGGATATGACGGTTCCGAGTACAACTTCTTCAGACCGCCAGACGGGGCTTACACCAAAGAGAGAGACATTACTTTCAGTTTTACATTCATCAAATAAATGTCATCTTCAGTATCACTCAAGTCTGCAAGTCTTCCTGATAGAAGTTTATTTATGAAGAAATCACAAAGGGTGTGCTGTCTGTACCTTCTTTTTCTGTCCTCCTTTTTCATGGAGAGCAAGTATAAATGTCTTTGTGTTTGTCTTTTGTGGTGTTTGTTTTTATTAATGTTTATACACCAAATAGAGTTTTTACAAAATTGTGAGGAAAATGTTTGTTAGGTTTTAGGGGGTGATTGGAACTGTACCTTACATTTTACTTTAGATTGGGATGGAGAAGAACCTCACCCCAATTCTGCAATTAATTTGGTTGATGTATGGAGACTACAACACCCAACATTTAAACAGTTCACTTGGGTAAAGGCTTCACATGATCATATCAGTAGTGCCAGGTTAGACAGTTAATATATTAGTAAAAATAAAAGTAAACACATTTTAACTTCAATTATTTGTCCAAATTATTTCTCTGATCATCATATATGTATAGTTGAAATAAATGTAAAGAAATCACAACGTGTCACGATCCCTTGTTGTCCGCCCCGTGTTTTCTGTTTCACTCAGCATGTCACACTCCATTTCACGTTTCCTTGTTGTCCGGCCCGTGTTTTCACCAGTCCTTGTCTAAGTAAACTACACTTCCCATCTTTCCTTGCCCTCACCACCTGCCAGCACTCACTCATTGTTTTCACCTGTTTATCGTTTAGTTCCATCACCTCGTGTATTTAAACCCTGTTTGTTTTCCTTTCCCTCGTCGATCGTTGTATGGTTAAGTTCAGTGTTCCCTGCTCATGTTTCCTGCTGTGTGTTCATTTGTTTGAGGTTCCATTGCCCTTCGTTAGTCGTTGCATGTATCTCGTGTTTAGTTTATTTTTTCCCCTCGTGGTTCTTTACTTTGTTCCAGTGTTTGTGTCTTTTCCTATTTGTTTATGAATAAAGTACTGCTATTGGATCCGCACTTCCCGTCTGCCTTCTCCTGCTGCACACATTCGTAACACAACATCTCCACTATTATTGGCATTTTAATGTAAAATTGTTACAGGATGTTTTTTAAATATATTTTTGGTTGAGTGGAGAAAGCAAAACTTAATTATGATGACATTGTTCAGTGGTGGGAAGTGGGAAAGTCACAAATAAGAGTATTTTGTCAAAATTATACAAATAATCCAACTGATATGGTTAAAAAAACTGTCATAGAACTTAAATAGAGCAGATTGAAAAGGAGTTTGTTTTTGGAAATACTGAGACAGTTGGAAAGCTGGAGGAAAAAAAGAAAGCGTTAGCCTCATTATTTCATGAGAAAGCAAAAGGAGCTTTAATCATAGCTCGTTATTCCTCTTTGAGAGAAAAGGATGCTCCAAGCTCTTTCTTTTTTAACTTGGAGTGGAAAGAAAGAAAACAAAAAACGATGTTGCATTTTAAAAAGTTCATGGAAAATTGACTTCTGATCATAATGAAATAGCATTTAAGTTTTATATGGACTTATTTGGAGAAGGACAATGTGATGCCAGATGCTTGGAGGATTTATATGAAGACTTACTGATGAGCAGAGCAAACAGCTTGACTCTGCCCTCCAGTTAAAAGAACTGTTTGAAGCAGTACATCAACTTTCAACTAGTAAAGCACCTGGCTTAGATGGACTTCCGGCTGGATTTTATAAACAAATTGGAACCTACTGAAAGATAATCTGCATGAAGTTTTCAATTATTCGTTTAAAGAACATGAATTTCCTATTAGTTGTAAAAGAGCTATTTTATCCTTATTATAGTCAGATTACTTCTTTTAACTTAAAACTTGATTTGGATCATTAAGTCTCCTCACATTCATTCTCTTTCTGTCACATTCCTCAGTGATAGGCCGAGGGAGGGTCTTTGTCTCCTCAGGTGTGTATCACATCAATATTCATGATAGATCACGCCTCCTCACATATGACCTTTCTAACACTAAAAGTGTCTTACAAAAGTTAAATTACTATATTGTTTTGTATGAATGAGTGATCAGGATGGTTTTCACATCATTTTGTAGCAAAAACTCAAGGATACGAGATCCAGTTCTCAAAAGTCTTGTGGACGAATGTTTAGTATGTGTTATATGGCCTTATTTCAGTGACTTAAAAATTTTGTTTTTTCAAAAACCACGCATAAACGTAATTTTATTAAAAATACAAACATGTACACACATGTTGCTCACATATTATTGTAGCCCAGTTTGTGCTGAATACAGTGTTATCAGACTTTAGCCATTAATGTGTTTATAAGCAACTGAAAAAAGAACAAATGTCAAGGCATGTCAAATCTTCTCCAGGGCCCAAAACACCCTCAGACCCCAGAGGGATAATAAAAACACATTTTTTTATTAAAATTAAATTGCTATTATTATTATGTTTAGGCTATATTTACAATTGTATTTATGATCTAATTTATATTGCTATTTTTCCACCTGTTGTTTTAGAGTGATTTTTATGTGACTGCAAAATGGGCTGGTGGAAGAAGTTGGATAGGGTAAAATGTTTGGATTTGGGAATGTGGTTCAATCATGATTTTTGACCACTTCGTTATTTACATTATATTTTCATTTAAAATGGCAGAAATATTTAGATATTTTTTTTTCATTACATTTATTTAAATTTTTAAAGCAAAATCTACTTGTAGAATTGAAGTGCTTGCAAAAATAAACTGGAAGGCCGATACAATCACTGTTAATACTAGCCATTATTTGTTTGTCCGTAGGTCAAAATAAATAATAATACTTATGTTCTCTATAATCTGACAAAGCCTACATTTAAATCCTGAAGAGAACAAACTGACATTCATGAAATATATCCTTGTCTTGAAAATACAATTACATTTTTCAGCTAAAATCACCCTTCTTTATATACAGTAGCTGACCCTTGCCATAATGTATCCCACTGTGGTTTTATCATGTTCACTTGTTTGCCCAACAGCTATTACAAAAATAAAATGATCTTGAAATAGTATGGAGGATAGAATTCACCCCAAAAAAATATTTTAATGAGGTGTTTGAAACCAATGTAGATAACATTTGCTAGTGAAAACAAACATTTATATAATTGGACGGTTCACTCAAAAGCTTACAGTTACTGAGATATAGTCCTTGTGAGAACCTCCTCATGTCACCACTAGCTTAGTTCTCCCCACTACAAAATAATGCAACTGCAAAATTGATAATGTTGCTGTATTAGTTACATCTGTGTTTTGATGAAAATTTCATATTTTAGCATTTCATGTTTCGAAGAAGAAATATGTTGAAGAGAGATAGCAAGCGTGTTTATAGTTTTGATGTTTTTAATCGCAACCCAGGGACGCCTTTAGCTATTTACTTTTATCTGAGGTGAAAGAAGTTGAACTTTTCTGTTTCTTCTCTCTCTCGCTCTCTCCATATATATATATATGTCTCTTTGTCTCTAAAACACACACTGTTCTTTGTTTTTTGAGTTGAGCCTTGATGTTTACGAATCAGCAGAGGGAAGTAACCAGTTTTTGCCATTCAATTTCTGTTTATTTCTCTGGATACACTTCCATCCCAGAATTTAGTTAATGAAAGTTAAACGGATAGTTCAGATCAAAATTATTATTCTCTCATCATTTACTCACCTTACTACCATCCCAGATGTGTATGTCTTTCTTTATTCTGCTGAACAAACAAACATTCTTAGAAGAATATTTCAGCTTTGTAGGTCCTCACAATGCAAGTGAATGGGCACCAACATTTTGAAGCTCCAAAATGTACATAAAGGCAGCATAAGAGTAATTAATAAGACCTCGGTGGTTTAATCTATATCTTAGAAGCAATGTGATAAGTGTGGGTGAGCAACATATCAATATTTAAGTAATATTTTCCTATAAATTCTCCCAACCCACCTGGTAGGTAGTGAAATGCTTGACGAATGAGAATTGTCAAAAACAAAAGAAGAAGAATGTGAAAGTGGAGATTGATAGTAAAAAATTAATATTTATGTGTTTCTAACCCATACCTATCATATGACTTAAAAAGATATGGATTTAACCACTGGAGATTACTTGTATGCTGCCTTTTTGTTCTTCTGGAGCTTAAACATTTTGGGACCCATTAACTTCCATTGTGAGGACCTACATAGATGAAATATTCTTCTACAAATCTTCATTTGTATTCAGTAGAAAGGAAGAAAGTCATACACATCTGGGATGGAATGAGGTTGAGTAAATGATGAGAGAATTTTCATTCCCTTTCACATGAGTTTTTCCTCAGTAGAACACAACACAGAAGTAAATATTATTCCTGATCAGGAAGTGAATCTAATAATTACAAATTCTAAGAAAGACTTTGTACCAGTGATGCCTTTTTGGTACTTGTTTATCTAAACCACCCTCAACTGCCCAAGGTAGCAAGCAAACATGCATTTATATATATAATATTTTTCTATGGCTTATGTCTCTAGCTGTCTTGTTTATCTCTTGTTTTTCCCAGCAGACAATTCTCCATGCATTTACATTTTAACCTGGGTTAGTGTTTTACTACAGGGCACATGGTATGTGCTTGTTACTTGTGTGAATATAGATAGGGACTGATTTGGGGCTCTAAATTCTCTGCTATGGTAGACCGAGACAGTGGTACGTCTCCTCTGATAGCGCTGGCGTAAAACAACACACACTTTATCAGAGTCAGGCTGCGGTAATCACCATTCTGAAATTACCTGTCCTCCCTGACGCCTCAGTTGACTGCTCACATTAACTCACTTTCTGTTTTATGTCTTTCACTCTTCCTGTAACGTATGCAGGAAGAGTCAAGAAAGCAGAATCTAAGTGCAGCTTTGATATAACAAGAAAATGTAGAACAAAACTAAACTAAAACTCGGGAACAGAACAAACGTCATATCCATGGGGATAACAGGAAACAACAACTGACAAAGACTGAGCAAACACAAGGGCATTAAATACATTGGGGCAAACAAGGTAAACTACAAACAGCTGGGAACTATCAAGTCAGGAACCAGGAACAGAGACACTACAAGGTAAATAAAACTTCAAACTAAGTCTCTTAAACTCCTAGCGATCTCTGGTGGCCGCTAGGGCAAAAGTCTTAGGTGTGACATAGCCCCCCCTTTAAGGAGCAACACTGGCACTCCTAAACATAACACCAAAAAAAAATTGCAAATGGGAGGAGCTTGCAGATGATCAGGAGGCCAGGAAGATGACCATAGGGCTGGGTCTGGGTCAGGAGGCCTGGGAGGCAGCCACAGGGCCAGGACAGGGTCCGGTGACAGAGCCGCTGGAGGAGGAGCAGACAGAGCCACTGTAAGAGGAGTCTCTTGTAGAGCAGATGGAACCGCTGGAGGAGGAGTGTCTGGTGGAGCGGGCGGAGTTGTGGAAGACTCTGAGGGCAGAGTCACCATATGTCAGCATCTGGGAAACTACCTCCATGGTCGTGCACATGGGCAGTGACAGGTGAGGAACCAGGAACAGAGACACTACAAGGTAAACAAAGCTTCAAACTAAAAGTATCAAACTCCTAGCGACCTCTGGTGGCTGCTAGGGCAAAAGTCTCAGGTGTGACACGCTACAAGAGTCCTCTCCTTCTGTGGCAGCATCCCAATGCACAAACTAAATATATAAAGAAAGTCATGGCAGGTGTTTCAGCTGTATATTTTCAGTTAATATTTTTGTTGTATTAAAAGCATTTAAAAAAAAAACTTTTAAGATTAAATAACTCCTTTCAAGTGATTGTACTTGGTAAAATTTAAAAAATGTTCACAAAAATGATTAAACATAGCCATTAGATTCTTTACGATGTGACTTCAACTGTTTTAGTGATCTTTTTCAAGTGTTTCTAAGATTTTTTTCCGTCCGCAATTCTTACGTGAGGCTGATGGTTAACCACTATCCTTCCAGGTTTGAATAATGCACTGGACAGTTCTTAACCCAATTACAATCTCCTTAGTTGATTTGTTTGCTTAATGCAGGCCACTAATTTGCAGCTTCTGAAACACAAATACATGTTTTCCACGACCATGTGATACGTCATCCAATATGGTTGTTTAAGAAATGAGAAGCTACACACTGCATCAGTTAGGGTTAAAAGAATTGTTGCCAGTTGAAACATATTAATCACAGTAACAATGATCCAATCATAGACTCTTAAGTCCCTGCTGGTAACACTTTATGTTGATTGTCCCCCTACAGATACTCAACTGATTATAAGTGACTTATCAACTGAATTGCTATAGCTAGTTAACAGTGTCTCAACAAACATTCAGTAGACTTTCAGTAGCCTGTATATAGATCTTTATTAATGATCTACTTAGATTATTGTTGAGAACATCAGTTAATTGAAATTGTTGGACAAAACAATTACTTCTGTGCATTTATATGTATATGTGCAGGTTGCAATGTGGCGTTGCTATTCCTGTATGTTATTACCAGTATTGCTATTTACCATCTGTTGATTGTCTGTTAAAAAAAGAAGACATGTAGCAGTCAGTTAACCGTATTCCTTAGATGTTCACTTTATTTTGATGGTCCTTATGTAACTATAGATGAACAGTTGATACTACATTAAAGCTATAGCATGTCAGTTGATAAGTCACTTATAGTCAGTTGAATAACTGTAGGGGGACCTTCAAAATAAAGTGTTACCAATAAAGGTCCTTTTTAGCTAATCTGAGAACTTTTACATTTCTGTGTGTTTGTGTCCGATGGCGTGCGCAACCCCTCAGCATATGATGGTAAACCTCTTGCCTTTTTCTCTTTGCTTTCCTTTTTGCAACATAGGGCATATCTATCCTGTGCTTTCACAGAGAAAAAAACAGGGGAAAGAAGACCTAAAAACTGGAATATGCGATTATCCTTTATAGCACACTCGCTGCAATGTTTACCTCTCACGCAGTCGCCATCTGTCATTGTTATGTACATTCAAGCACTACAGTGGAAAAAGAAACCGTAACCATGCCAACTGGCCTGGTCAGCATGGAGAGGTACGGTTTTACAGCGAGAATCCATTCGACCCAATGGTGGAAAAACAGCTTAAGTTACTACTGTAGATGTGTTTTTCATGCAGGGTACAAGGGGGCTAAAGCTACATGCAAACTCCACACAGAAAGGCCCAGGGTGAGCCGGGACTCAAATCGAGGGAACTTCTTGCTGTGAGGTGATAATGCTACCCACTAAAATAATGTGCAGCCCAATTTAAGTACATAATGTTGAAAATAACTGCAAGTGGTTTAACAATTGACTGGGTTTTCCGAAGCACTAAGTAAAACGTTCGAAGCACTTAATTAATCTCTAAGGCGCGTTTACCAAAAGCATAATTATCTAAGTAGTTGGCTAAAACGTTTTTCAAAGAAAATGGGACATTAAATAAATTGTAGTAATATATTTTGATCATTTGAAAGTATTGTAAACTATTTCAGAGGATAAAAATGTGTTGAAAAACTATTAAATCAATAGTAAGTCTCTGCAGTCTGCACATGCGACGTGTTAGGTGTAAATTCACAAGACATGTAATACAGTATAACATTATATTAGCCTTCTTTGATAGCATAATTGTTAAATATTAAATTATATTTAAAATATAAAATATTAAATTAAATATTTCAAATATGGTTAACAGAGGAGATTCCATGAGAGATTCTGGGATTCAATGGCTGGTTCAAATCGGCTCTCCTATTGTCTTTAACAAGGCAATAACAAATTGCATGATGCATAATGGCAGTAAGGCTACAAGAACACAGTACCTTCAACTAACCAGATGCTCTATTAATATTAAGACAGGTCTATGAGTAGTTCGATACTGATGCCTGTCATTTGAATTCTGTTCTATGTGCATTCATTCAGTTTCCAGCCAAAGGAACCCAATTTTAGGCTTAAGGCCCTTATGATTCACATAGTGTACATTCAAGTTACATGCATTTATTGTGTCACTTTCATTAATCTCCATGATTGAGCATCAACACATCTGAAACTCTGTCTAACTAAAGCCATAATTATTTCATTAATGAAATAATGAATAATACATTTCAGCGCCTCTACAAAGTTACAAACAACCTCCGTATTTGTCAGTATTTCTACCTTCTTTTCATTTTGAGAAGACATCCACCTGGACACACTGGTCAAAGTGATCAGCGCCTTTGGACAGGATAGCTCCTATAACGAAGCACTTAAGTTCTACCTTATAACAAGCAAATTCATTTCCACGGTGCATTTAATATGTATTCAAACCTCTTAAATGTTTTCACTCTGGCCAGCCAAACTCAGCAATCAGGGAAGAAAGGCCTTGGTAACGAGAGATGATCAAAAACCTGATGGTCACTGGTTGAGTTCCACAGATCCAGTGTGGAGTTGGGAGAATCTTCCAGAAGAACAACCATCACTCCACCAATATGGTCTTTATGGCAGAGTGGCAAGGTGGAAGCCTCTCCTCAGTAAAAGACACAATAACCCACTCGACTGTCCACCAGTTGCTTTTCTGCAAACTCAAAGCAAGCTTTCTTGTGTCTTTTACTGAGGAGAGGTTTCTGTCTGGCCACTATGCCAGATGAAATGACGTCCCAACTAGTCGAATTCGAGCAGAAATGTAAATGTGTGGTGCTGTCAGAGGTGGTGAGGCAGGATTTGTTCCTGCATATCCCCTCAGATCACACCAGAGACATGCTGCTAATCGGAAGCAGTAGTAAAATCTGAGTATTGTCTTCAGGAGAAGAAATCAGAGGAGATACAGAGAGAGAGAGAGAGAGAGAGAGAGAGAGAGAGAATCCTACATCCAAACTAACACATTTTTAGGAGAATGTAAAATAATGCTACAGTATTATATCAAATGGCTATCCTTCAATAAGCACTCAGGAAATTCTGCTTTACATGAATTACAGTTAGGGTTGCCAGGTTGCCAAATATAGGATATTCCTGCATTAAATACAGGACATTTTTTCAGCGAGGCTCCTGCGTGAGATGCTGCGAAACGGTTAAAGAGGTCCACCTAGAGTTCGTTTCTATAGGAAAACAATTGAAAAACAGAGCAGACAGATGCAAAAACGTTTAGATATGAACAGCCCCTAATATGCTTAGAATGAAAATTGCTTTAATACAATGACCAGGAAGAACCACATTTCTATCAATCTTTACTTTTAATAAACACTACTTCTTGCCAAAAGAACGAAGCTGCAAGCTGCAATGAAAGACAATATTTCATTTCTGCCAGGCGTTTCCTTCCCCATAATTAAGCTGAAGCTTTTTCCATTTTTAAAGCTTAACGAACCGGCCACTGTCTCATTCCAAGTGCATTATAATGGATTTTATGGGAGAGAAAATGCTTAACATGAAATAGTGTATTTCTCTTTGGATTACAGTGTCGTAGCTTTGGCAGTAAATAGTATTTGTCACAAAGTAAATGTAAGAAAATCACATTTAAACTAAACCTGAACGGTCTTGTACTTTTGTATTTAAAGTGCTGCTGTTTTTCAAATGCACATTAAATGTAATTCCAAGTTCAATTCAAGGTGTGTTTTAGGTCCCATTCTTTAGTTTTGTGAAAAAGTTTCAGCTGTTTTGGTGTGAGATGGTAAAATACAGGACAAATGACATTCCATAAGGATTTCATATGGAACGCAATTTTATTCCCTAAAACTATGGGATGATTCCGTATGATACGGGACAGTTGGCAACCCTAGTTACAGCTTGAGGGTGAGTAAATTATGTCAGAATCTTTTGAGAACTAATGCTGCACTAGCTTATGTTTATAGATGTTGTTTTGGCATTAGATTGTGGAAATAACAATGATAGCTAATGTCATTCTGTCTGTATAGGAGATATGAAGGGAATTTTGAAAGTTCCTTTAGCGCTCTCGGAGCTCAGAGTTAACGCAGCTGAGCAGCAAACAAAGGGCGGGAGAGCTTTTTGCTTGTTTCCTCTCTCACTCTTATGATGTTCCTCTCTACTAATTAATTGCTAATGCAAAGAGCAGAAAACCCTCTTTAAATGCATTCAACAGATGAAAGACATGGATTATGAAGAAAGCACAGGGATATTAAAGGATGCCTTATTAATGAAAACATTTCTCTCTCCTGCAGCCTCTCTATTAAACTCCATTCTTTTGTGTTTTCTCTTTCAGAGAACTGTGTGTGTGTGTGTGTGTGTGTGTGTGTGTGTGTGTGTGTGTGTGTGTGTGTGTGAGCATGTTTATGTGGTTTACGAGGACATTATTTTAGGTTACTATCTGGTAATTACAAGAGTATTTTTGTAATTACCAGAGGACATTTCTAGTGTACCCATTATTCAAATTGCTTAAAAACATACTAAACAATGTTTTTTTTTTTTTTTTTTTAAATGTAAAAATGCAGAATGTTTTTGTGAGGTTTAGGGGATTGAATCTATAGTTTGTACAGTATTAAAATAATTATGTCTATGGAGAATACTCATATGGATAGCCGCACCAACGTGTGTGTGTGTGTGTGTCTTTATTACTTTATAAAAACTAATAACTGACTTCAGTGCTCTGAGAAAGAGAGAGAAATAGAGTGAATAAGCCTATGATGTTGGGCTGGTCTCAAAAATCACCACTCTTTCCAGAATCCAGTGTCACATCCGTATCACCCTGTGCATGTCATGTTGTGGTTACCATAGAAACTCCCCTGGTTGGATATGTTATTGACAGAATGACAAGGTTGAACATGTCCTCTGTGTGTGTGATCTCTGAGCTTTTTTTACACATGCTCAATACATGCTGCTGTGATAGGCGCAAAAACAGAACACCAACACATGCTGCAGACTCAGTCAACAGACGTCATTGGTTTGAGAAAAATTTACAAATCCAACAAATACACAAATGGAAAAAATTTAATAAAAAAGGAAAGTCATAATTAATAGCCAATAAAGCTATAAACCTTCCAATTACCAAAAAGAACATATACATATACATATAAAAAGTGTTTACATTTTTGGTGATACTATTGCATTAGGTACTTTACAATTTCTTTTAAACATAAGAGGATATAGTTTAAAATATATTTGTTTTTACTCAGTGTAACATTTGATCTTGATTGATTTCATGAGCAGTAAGAATACGTGTTAATTTAATGGTGTTAAAAAGCAAGGACAAGCTTTCATTTGAACTGCTTCTCATCACTTGAGCATTATACAGCCAGGAAATTAAGCATGCCATCTCTCTTGCTATTTGCTCTTTTTGCCCGTCTACTATTTATGACAGGTGAAAGGTTCCAGATTTAATTATCATTTTCTGCCAGATTTATTTCATTTTTCATTCAGCAGTGCTTTTTAGTTGTTTTGATTATAAATGTTAAACTCACCCTAGACTCTAGACTGTAAGATGCAGTAATTAAACATTATGAAAGACAGCAAAGTATCACTTATTTCAGAGTACAAACATTTTTATATAAATGCATCCTGAAGTCTATGTGGCCTTCTGCTTAAGCTAATTTGGTTGGAATGGCTTAATGAAACAGGTGACTGATGAAAATGAACATACTTTTGTCAAAGTTTGGAGTCCTAAAAGACCTGGACCAAGACATGTCAGTCCTCTTCATTTTACTGAAATGAAATCAGGAAGATTCTGAATTTATTTTAGTATTAATTTCATATACTCAACAATGATCTCCTCACCTTGTTGCTCAAATGATGTGAAATTGTTCAAACCTTACCTCCACATAAATCACAAAGAAAACTAACCTTTTACATGTCAAGATGTATAAATGTACAAAAGAAAATGGTCAACTTTAACATACACGAGAATCATCTCAGGTACACCAAAGAAAACAAGAGTTGTGGAGACACGTTTGTCTTGTGAGGGGTCATGAAATGAATCAGTTTGTAAGGGATGATTCTCATTTTCTGAGCTGTTTATTAGAGTACATGTTTGTTCAGACTGAGAGGTTTGAGGAGTCTGATCTATATCCAGAGCTAAGTAAATCCTCAATGTCTAAAGAGTTCAAACTTCAGTTATGAAACCTTCCAAAAAAACAACACCAGTGGATCAACTGCAGGTGCCCAAACTTTGCACATGAGATTACATTTTTTTCCAATCAGTAAATAAATGGTATGTATTAAAATGATCAGATTTGTTCCCCCAATGTAGAGGTTAACTTCTTTTCACTTTTGGTCAGGGGTGCACAGCTTTTTGCATATAATTGTACTGCTCTGACTAGTGGCTGACATCTTTGGTTCACTGAAAATAAATTGAAGACTGAGACCATAAGTGAAGACTGAGCTCCTTGTGTCTTTCCAACTAACCCTGCTTCTGAGCACAGTATCACCATTCAGCTGGGTTCATCTACAATAACACCATCCAAAATGGTCAGAAATCTTGTGGTAACCATTGACAACCAACTAGATTTGCACTCCTTCCTCATGGATCATGCCACTCAACTCCATGTTCAGTTGCATGACATATCTAGACGGGATTAATGTAATGCTCTCTTAGCCATCTTTCCTGCATGTGCAATAATGCCTCTGCAAATGATCCAGAGTCTGATCTTCGATGAACCCAAGAGAGTGCATGTAACATCCCTCCATTTCTCTCTACACTGGCTGCTGGTTGCTGCATGTATCATGGTCAAAGCTCTGATGCTGTAATACTGAACAGTCACTGGGTCTGCTCCAGCATACTTAAAATAATTCCAGCAGAGCTACATTCCCACCAGAAGGCTGCAGTCTGCAAGTGAGCGGCGTCTTGTTGAACCAACAGAAAGAGGCACAAAATCACTTTCCCGGACATTCAGCTTTAATGATCCACGTTGAAGGAACGACCTTCCCAACACCATCCATGAGGCAGACTTCCTCACGGTCTTCAAATAGTGGTTAAAGACACATCTGTTTTGTGAGAACTTGACCATACACTCATTAAAAAACGAAAATATATATTTTTGCACTCTAATCTCTGTCTTGTCTGGTACTTTCCTGATGCAATTGAAACTTTGTAATGCAGCACTTCTTGTGTGATTGTCTCCTAAAGATGAATCGCTTATGTTGTATCCTTCCTCATTTTGTAAGTCGCTTTGTATTTTCAGCATCTACTAAATGAATAAATGTGACTGTATAGGCAGACCGTGACCCAGACCAAAACACAGACCCTTGAGAGATCTCAAGACGAAGATCACAACATCAGTGCTCCAACTCTCACTTGTGTAGACTGTAGGCTTTGTGTAGAATTAATTCAATGCATCTCATCCTATCTCATCTTAATATGTAAACTTACAGTAAGTAAGCCATCTGTTAGTTGATTTTCCTGAAAGTATAACACAGCGACTCTCTGGTATTCTGAAAATATTTCTCTGTTTGTTGTAGCATCCCAACACAGCAAAAATGGCTCAGCATTTGGTGTCAGTTTAGGACGGTGCCGACGTGTTCTAATTTTTAAAGGGAATCTGTTTTAAAACAGTCATTAATAATTCAGTTCTGTTTGGTGACACCAGTGGGGCGCTTCACCTTTAAATATAAAAGTATGCCATATAAAATGAATTACAGAATAATATAAAATAAAATATAAGGGAAAATAAATACTCTTTCCCCCCTGTTTAGCCACATTAAGATGAGTAAAAAGCAGTGAGTGTCTAATATCAGGTAGAGGAAGAGTAAGACACAGGACCATTAAAACAGGAGGAAGAGAGGTGGATGATAAGATAGATGAGGGATAGCGCTGTGCCCATTAATCATGGCTGAATCTGTCCAGGATGGGGAGAATAGCAGGATTCAGCAGGTCTGACAATGACCCTTCATTGCTGGATTCCGGCTTGGCCCCAGGGCCCAAGCAGCCTGGAAAGGAGCACCATCTGGATAACCCCAGAAAGACCCCAGATGTGGTGCTGGACACAGCTGACAGAAGTTCTTCCTTTCACAAGCACACCGTGTATTGTAAATATATGACATAATGTTCTGTTCACCTCTAAAAGACAAATGTAGTATTTCACACACATACTGTGTTATCTTCTGCTGTGTGCTGTTCTTCACATTGTCCACATGTGTATCCACACACCACAATAAACACATTTTAACTGAACACATTGCAATTTACACAATCAATCCCATAAGAAAGAAAATATCTACAGTAAATTGTTTCACCTAGAGAGCAAATAAATTAATTTGAGAGCAAATTAAGACATATGTCTGCTATAGTTTCAGAAGGGATCTCAACAATATTGCAGATTGTGCTCAGATATGGCAAGATATCAAACTTACTAGAGCGATTTCAATTTAACATCCAAATATATTACATAAAAATATCATTTAAAATGAGATAGACTGGTTGAAGACAAGTATTATGACATTGTGAGCAGCTCTCCGAAAATTCTAAAATTCCATCTGAATTAATCCTAAATTGTCTCTAAATGAGGCTGATTAACTTTCAGTAGGTACCAAGAATGCTGTCTGGACTGAACAAGTCTGGACTGAACAACAGGACATATGAGTAGGGCTTTTTGTACTGACATATTTCTCTGTGACTTGTCCATCTCCACTCATTCAGAGTGAACGCTTTAAAGAAGCGTGTAATTTGGTTTAAGTAAGAAAAGGAAGCGATTTACCTCAATTTTACAGCGCTAAGCCTCTAATTTCAGCAGAGTGCACTGTGCTCGGCTAAATGGGCAACCATTGCTTCAAATAAAAGCTACACATTTTTCTCACCTTTAAAACTCCTTTATGGCAACAAAAAAGACAAGAGAAGAGGAAAGAAAGGGTCATATGTGAAGCAGCTATGCACTCCTCTGTAAAAACACTTACATTTCACTTGCATAGAAGTTGTCAAAGTGGATTTTAGCAATCCTTTAATCCACAATCAAAAGAAGGCAAGAATACATAGAAGACGATGACTAAGGTTACAAAACAAAACATAAACCATGCAACAACGAACAACAACTGACAATCAAGGAACAAAACTAGAAGGTATTTATACACAAGGTGCTGATGAGGGAATGGAGAACAGGTGGCAGTGATGAGGGCAGAGAATCCTGGGAAATGTAATTTGGGGACAAGACAAAAACTATTCAAAATAAGAGTCCTTGGAACAACTGTGACTGTGACATTACCCCATTGCGAGACCATGACCATGGCAACGCTGCAGTCGCAGCTTTCTTCTGGGGGACAGCCACTTTTAGCACCATCGGGTGTGCCGGCCCAGTCTGAGTCCAACGTGGAGCTGACCACCATGCTTCCCTGGGCAGGCTTGATGATTGGTTCCTGGGTTTGGGGCGCCGCTCAAGGCCATTGAGAGCCTCGGTTACCTCAGATCTTTGAGAAAAAGGCCAATGAGAATTGGCAAACAGAATTTGCATGCCCCTCCCCTGGACATACGTGTATAAAAGGAGGGAAGCGTGTGTCTGTTCAGACAGACTTTTTCTTCAGAGCCGAGCGGTTGTGTTTCAGCAAGCTGAGTAAAACCCACTACTATTCCACTCACCTCTAAAGAGCATATGCTGTTGAAAATACATTGACTTTTCTCTTCTTCTGCACGCTAGTGCAGAATACGCCCCTGAGCACTTTGACAGCCCTCTAAAAGAGTATATATTTCTCTAAAAGAGTAAACGTCTTTTTCAAGATACCCGTCTTTGTGTCATTCCTGGATGTGGTCGCTATCTCCCCACTTCTGATGGCCACGGGCGCTGCCTCTTGTATCTGGGCAAGGATCACACGAGCCACAGTAGCCGCATCGCACCTTCTACCCACGGGTATAGGGACGGCGTGGCTGGCACTGGAGGTGATTTTGGGAATTTAACGGGTGTAGTTTCACCGGGTAAATCCCCGCGGACCACCCGTTCCCCAGCACGCTCGTTTGTCCCCGTCAGGATCCGAGATGAGACCGGCTCGCCTTACAGCCTGTCTGATGTCTCTTTTGGAGCCTCTGAGCTGGATGAGAGTTTCGGCACTGCATCAGAGAGCATCTTGGCGAACTCCGATGCTGAGGACTCGACTGAGCTAGCGCCTATGGGTGTGCAGGCCCAGTCTTAGGCTGACGCCGAGCTATCCACTATGCTTACATGGCCCGCCACAAGTGTCGGGCTGGAATGGAACCCTCCGTCCTCCCCTCAGCCCTTGCGGCTAGGTAATTGGTTCCTGGGTTTGGGGCGCCGCTCTGTTGGGCAGGAGGTGGTCTCCGTGGGGTCTTTTGTGTGTGACAAGTGCTAGTAAACAGACTTGGCTGTGAGCATCGGATAATTGTACTCAATCAGCATGTTCACTGTGAGTATATGAATTTTAAACTGTTATCATTGGTGCTTTTGTAATAGTTTGGCCTTCTGTTTCAGAAAACAAATGTATTATATGCCTGAAAGACTGTTTGAGTTGCTGTTTGTGTGACTGAAAACCACATTTGCACCTAAGCAGACGAATCTGCATGCATGGGAAGATCGCTTTCAGATATGATGGCTGTGCAAATACAAGATTTTAACTGTTATCATGGTGCTTTGTTGAAAATTAGGCTGTTTGTTACATAAAATAAACATATTGTGTGCTTAAAAAGACTCTTTGAGTAGCTGTCTGTTTGACAAATGATAGCCACTACTAATGTTAACAAATGGCAGCACGCATCAGAGGAAGATCGCGTTTGATGTATTGACTGCGTCTAAGAGCTGTAAACTTTTCGTGGTACTTTGGAGATGAGTTGAATGTATGTATATAAATTAAACGTATTCTGTGGTTTAAAAGACCGAATGAGTAACTGTTTGAGCAAATATAAATGACAGACCCTTGACCGGCGCAGCCTGTGTCAGCAGGAAAGCTGATTTGAATCTGGCAGCTAAAGTATCTGGCTGTTGCAGAAACACATACAGTATGTCTGACGCTACACTGCGGGGCCCATTATTGGTACATATGAAAGGGTTAAACACATTGCTCAACTGCTTTTATGACACTCTGCAAATTGAAATACTTCTCTTAAACATTTCTGTTGTCATTAGCCAGTGATGAGCAGTAGCTTCACTACAAATAGCTAGTCTTTAAATGAAGTAGCTTTTCAGTAGCGAAGCTATATTTTTGACAAGGTAGCGGCGTAGCACTGACAAAAGCTAAATCGTGCCTTGTACCCGGTGTTTACTAATGCCAGTTTTGAATCAGAAATAAAGATGTCCGATCACAAATGAATTGCTCATTTGAGTCGGTTCTTTGCAATGAATTGGTCACACGTGAAAGCAGCCAGAATCAGTTCGCAGTTCAATCTGAATGACTTGCACTCGCACTGCTGAATCATTTGGCACACACACTCACTTGTCAACAAGCTCCTCGAATATTTTATAACTCGGCAAATAAAGATAATGCAGGCTGCAGTGGATCTACAATCAATCAATGGAAACCAAACCTGCAAATCCATCCTATTGTTTGCCAGTGATAAAGAAAGTCTTTACGTGTGCAGCTTGTGAATGACTTCTGCAGGTAAATACATTTTCAAACCAAAAGAGTTTCAAAACACTTATTAGCATACATGAAAACACTTGAAATTATTTGTTTTTGGACATGTACCATTATCTGGGGGCACCATCTTAATATAATGGTACATGAATGTGGTAATACAGTGAAGTACCATTATATATTTTTTTTATTTACCTTGAAGCACCATGCAAATACAATAGTATATGAATATGGTAAACATATGTCAAATTACCTTGGTAGTAACATGGTGTTCTTTGAAGCACCATGAAACTACAGAATGGTGCATAAATTGTTGTATATCAAAGTACCATGATATTTCCATCTGATACCATCAGAAATCACATTGTTTTTGACCAGATGTGCTCTTACACACACAAGGAATTTGGCCTCTTATAAAAAGTTTCCCGTACATACAGAAATCCAACAGCTAGACACAGAATTACAGGATAAGATGAACAGTATACTGTATGTATGCAGATAAATGTGCAAACAAAATTGTTTAAATGGGTATGTAGAGTTTGTAGTATAAATATGAAAAATGACATGTAAAAATAGAGATTTTACACATTGAACACATGGGTTTGTATTGGTAGCATGTCTAAATATGAATTTAGATGTGTTTGTTTTTACGTGCACATACACATTGCACCTACTGTATACTTGTATACTTTTGCACTAAACTGTAATATACTGTACCATGGCTTTGATAAACATCATGTGAATACATCTTTAAGGTGCAATGTCTGTATGCTCTGTGTCTGTGGATGAAAAAAAATGAAGAAACCCCAAAAAGAGCAGAGTCTACAAACAAACAGAGTCCATAATAAAACCTGAATCAACACCGGCTTGACTTTTCAAATGTGGCGACAACTCCAAGATCTGAAAAGATTTAAAAGCGAGCTTTTTTCTTACTCAACAGGTAAGACATTTTAATTATATGGTTTATGTATAGTTGTGTAATCACACACATCTCTGTGTGTAGTGAAATACAATAATTATACTGTAATTGGTGCAGAACATTTCACTTGCTAGCACATGTGTATTTTTCTTTATAATGTCAATAATTTATATAAATAAATGCTTTAGTCCTAGGTTTGCCAAGGACATGCGAGTCTTGAAATGATGTTGACCACTGGTTGGTAACTATGACAATCTATATATTAGTTACTACGTTGGGTCTATTTGGTCAGAATATCCTGCAGTTATAAAAACGTTACAATGTTTGACCTTATCAGACTAGCAAACGTTATGTTGAATGTTATCAAACGTTACCTAACTTTTGTAACAATTTATTACAAAAGATCAATGTTTCCATTAAGTCAAAACAACAGCAGAACTTAAGGCACTTACCTACTCATATGACATGTTTTCGGGTATCCGTCTTTTCCTTTCTTACATTACTTATTTGTCCATTTACTTTGATAAGGTGTCCTGTATCGATGTGCACCCTGGTGCCTCGAACCACATTCATCCATGCAGAGGAGCAGAGCCGAAGCACAACTTACGTCATAACAAAACAATGTTCTTCCACAAGACGCATACAGTTTTATTTTTTAACCACTAGAGGGTCAAAAGTTACATAGTGTAGCTTTAACAAATGTTTCTGTTGAGTAGTTGCTAGATTAGCTAGCTAAATATTTTGAGTAGCTTGCCCAACACTGATTAGAACCAATAAAGGAATATTTTTATTAGATTCTTAAACCTGTGGAGAAAACACAAAGAGACAGACAAATGCTATGTCTTTCCCCTTTCACATTCATCTTAGGCCTGGGAATCGATTAAAAAAAGAATAGATTTTGAGGCATTTGGAATCGAGAATTGACTTTAAAGCTTGGAATCGATTCCATCTTTGTGGTCTGTTTGTTTAAATCTGTATGATGCAATCGCACAAGACCTTCAAAACATCAGACAGCCAGTATTTTACTCTGGATCAAACTAATAATCCAATAAAATGCCAAATTTATGAGTAAATTGTTGCTTAGTAACAACTTCACTGATGTTACCTGTCTGCAACCAGGAGATGGCAGAGGAGGATCAAGCAACAGTGAGTTAGCTTAACAGATCACATCAATAAATCTGTAGGATAAAGTTTAAATGATGAATTGGCTGCACTCATAAAAGCAAGTGTCTGTAAATTATTCAATGGAAAGGAGGAGGCGAGAACCGGCTTGATAATATAAATGATAGTTTAATGGTAAACTTAAAACAAAGACACAATCACACACATGACGGACATGTCCGCTAACGATCTCTCTCTCCCGCACGGCCCCCTGCAGTCAGCCTTTAAACCTCACGGAGGCATAATTAGCCTAATATGGGACCAGGTGTGTAGTATCATGACCCGGCCCCGCTCTCCACCCTGCCACAGTGTCTAACACTTCTCTATTTATTCTCAATATTTTAACAGTAGGCCTATGTTTTAAAAACATTTTGTATATTTGTTTTTCATTGTTTTTACACAATTGTTATATAAAAATTATTCTATGAAATCAAATTCAAAACCTACATTTTAAATAAGCATTATGAAAAATATTGAAGTATTAAATGAAATAAACAGTACAAAAACCTGGATTTTTAAATAAAACTAAAGTGTGTATTTGGACATTTTTATTTATTGTACATAAGGTAGTGGATGTCTTTAAAACAAGATCACTGATGGGTGGTAACAAGCTATTTCAATGTAGATAAAAGTTCCCTCAAATGTATACCGATTGATGCGTTGCATTTTGGGATGTGCATCTAGGACCAAATTTAATACTAGAATAGACCTATAAATAGTAAACCGGAATCGACTCCACAATTTCTGGAATCAATCATTCCTAGTTCAGCTCACTACTGAGCATGAAACAAGAGAAGCTTGAATCTCTTGCATTTCTCCAGAGCAGCACCAAAGCGCCACCTACTGGTGTCGTGGAACCAAACTCCTTGCTCAGGGTGAAAAGCGCTGAACTGGTTTGGTGAAACTCACAAGTCCCTGGCTTAGCACTTCGATTTTAGCAGTTTATATCATACCTATGGATGAGATGGTTGCCTTAATGCAAGTTTGTGTGGTGGAACGGCAACTGATTGTAGTCTATGCCCTTGCAGCAAACCGCAGTTTAGAGTATTCTGCCTTCTTGGAGACCATCAAGGGGGTGCCATCTGGGGAGTCCATAGTTCTGTTAGGAAACTTCAATGACCATGTTTGCAATGATGGAGAAACCTGGAGGGGAGTCTTTGTGGGGAATGGCCTGGCTGATCTGATCCCGAGTAGTGTTTTGTTATTGAACTTGTTGTTGTCATGGATTGGCCATAAAAAACACAGTATTTGAACATACGTTTGTTCATAAGTGTACTTTGAACCAGAGCACCTTAGGCCAAAGGTTAATGATCGACTGCGGTTGTATGATTTGGACATTCGTTCAAATGATTACTAAATGGTGGTTGGATATGATGGTGGGGGAACTGCCAAATAGACCTGGCTAACCTAAATGGATTGTGAGGGTGAACTGGGAATGTTTGGCAGAGACCCCTGTCCAGAAGATCGATAACACTTCTGGAGGAGCATCTCTCACATCAGGGGGAGGCTGGAGACATGGTGTTCGAGAGGACACATTTTAAAGCATCCATCAAGGAAGTGGCTGTCATGAGCTGTGGCTGGATGGTTGTTGTTGCTGGTTGTTAGGGCGGCAACCCGAGAATCCGTTGCTGGACATCAGCAATAAAGAAAGCCATCAGGCTGAAGGAGGCTTTTTGAGACTGGTTAGCCCACAGATCTCCGCGGTCAGATGACAGGTACTGACAGACTAGAAGGACTGCAGGCACAGCGGTTGTGGAAGAAAAAACCCAGGGGTGAGACGAGTTTAAGGAGGCCATGGAGAAGGCCTTTTGGTTGGCCTCAAAGAGGTTCTGGAAAACCATAAGACAGCAGTTTATATGTGTTTTGTGGACTTGGAGAAGGCATATGACCGTGTCCCCAGCTGGCATCGGCAGGATGTGACCTCCAGCACTCACTGGGGCAGTTTGTGGCCGAGGGTGAAGCATTTGGGGTGAGGGTCAGCAGCCCCAAGTCCAAGTCCATGGTTCTCTGCTGGAAAAGGGTGGATTGTCCTCTTCGGGTAGGGAGCGAGCAGCTGCCCTGAGTGGAGGAGTTAAAATACCCCGGGGTCTTGTACACGAGTGAGAGAAAATTGTAGCTTGAAATTGATAGGTGCACTGATGCAGCGGCAGTAGCAATGCGGTCGCTGTACTGGACTGTGATGGTGAAGAGGGAGATGAGCCTGCATGTAAAGCTCTCAGTTTACCAGTCAGTCTATGTTCCAACCCTCATCTATGGTCATAAGTTTTGGGTAGTGACCGAAAGAGTAAGATTGTGGATACAAGCAGCCAAAATTAGCTTTCTTTGCAGGGTGGCAAGGCTTACCCTAAGGCATAAGATGCAAAGCTCTGACATCTGAGAGGGGCTCGGAGTAGAGGTGCTTCTCTTCTGCGTTGAAAGGTGCCAATTTAGGTGGTTTGGGCATCTGATAAAGATGACTCCTGGGCGCCTTCATGCGAAGGAGTTCCAGGCATGTTCAACTTGGAGGAGGCCTCATAGAAGACCCAGAACACACTTGAGGGGTTATATCTCTCAGCTAGCCTGGAACTCTTTGGGATCCCTAGAGGATATGGTCAGGGAAAAAGACATACATGCTGCTTTGTTTAGTCTGCTGCAACCAAAATCTCATCCCGGATAAGCGGCAGAAGATGGATGGATGGATGTAAACAGATGAAGTCTGTCAGGGTCTATGCAAAAACACACTCTAGCTTGATTATAAAAGCGGATGTAAATTTACTGAATTATTATAACTGTCAAAACGTAGCATGTAGCCAAATAATTAAAATGTATACAGTATTAAGCTGGTGTATATTTAAACCAAAAGACATCCTAAATTACCCCATATTACACTACACAAGTACTGCAAGTTGGCAATAACTAGAATTAAATTAATTCATTAAAATTTAGTGGAAAAACTAGGAAAGCAATCTGGTTTACCACATTTTGTACCAGATTAATCCCAACAACCACATTTCTTCCCACTTTTCTTAAGATTTCCTTGTTGAATTTATGAAATAGTGTGCCAGCCAATCAGAATACCATGATCTACTCCAAACCAATCTGCACTTGAACAGAAACTATAAAAGAAATGTGAGATCAAGTGTGAGGTGCATTCTGTAATTTCAACGCTAAAATTGTTCTTGGAATCGACAGGAAAGTCCTTGGTAAATGTTTCCCAGACCTGCTAAAGCTCTCCTGTGCTGGCCTTTAGAAAAAGATTGATGCATTTCTGTTCTCCTTTCTGGACAATTTGCTCTCAATTGATGTGCAACACCGTCTTTTCTCAGCCTATTTGCCTCCCGGTCTCACTCTTCCAGTCAAGGAGCTCATTTATCTGTTTTCTGCTCTGCCTTTTCTCACTCAGCCTTTCTTTTATATTTCACAGCTCTTTTGAAAGGTACATTAGAGCGTAGTTGAAAGGACCCTCATGTTGAAATGCATTGGGCCTTATCGAGGCTGATACTTTGCCCATATCGCCAATGTAGCTTTAATTGTGTGCTTTGAGATTGAATCGATACAGTGTTTGGGGTAAGGGAGAGACTGCTGCAGAATTGTGGGGGTTGAATCTTGCCCTGAACAAGTGGATGGGATGGTTTTAATTGAACCGGTCTATGTGTATATACATAGTCAACTGTCATCAATGTTCAAAGACTAACCTCAGTGTGACTGAGATAAGATAGGAAGAATGACAGCATGTTACATGATTGGTCAGGAGTTAGATCTTAAATCAATCCAAAACGATTGAACAATCAGATATGACAAAGAGTCAAAATCTGAGGCCATGTTAAAAGCTTTAAAAATAGTTATAGGAATAGAATAACAATATTGTTCTGTTTCTCACTCAAAGCTGCTGTATGGCTTCAGAAGATTGAACAGCAACTAACTGAACTGAACAGCCATAACTTCCCCAGCCGACACATGCAACACAGCTGATCTTTCTTTTCTCAATTTACGCACATGACGTAAACACTCAAAGACAAATAACGTAAGCCTAGAATTTCACACCAAATCCAACCCGACAGCTCAAAATCATTATTGTGGGCTTACCGTAGTGAATCAGGGTAAGGCAAGGACAGGGTTTTGAACACGCAATTTTATGTGCTCACTCAATAATGGATTTTTGTTCATTGTAACCAAAGAAATCTTACATAATGCAGCTTAAAGCTAGAATAAGAGAATGTATTTTAACATTGTTAAAAGTTACACGCTTCAGCTTTAAGTCGGAATGGTTGTGAAGACTCAATTAATTTTATCATCCTCTGAAGCAATATTTATTATAGTATTCTAAGGGGAATCCAGTGAGACCATGAGTCATAAAAAACATGCTGAAAATACTGATTTAAATAATACAATGGGGAATATTGTAAAACCTGAGTAATACCAGCAATGGTTAGAATAATAGTTTATCATAAAACATAATATCCCTCTTTAAAAAAAGCTCTGAATAAATGCAACTATCTATCTAGCAGTATAATCTCTGACATAAATCTTGTTCTTGGCTAACACTGGCAAACCCCTCACACCCTTACCTTTCTTCCTCTTTTCCCACATCTTTTTTCCCTCTCCATGCATTTCCACTTAATTAAATGTCAAGGTCCCTGATACTCACGGCTGCCGTTAGTCCTGTACAAACAGCTGATCCGGTTACGGAATGTCAGAGTGCACATAAGAGCCGGCTGATGTGTTTTACATCTTCCTGCTCTGCCTGAGACATCAGGTGTATTTCATGGACTGACCTGAAATCAGAGTGATGAGTGCTACAGAGGACAGGAAGTGGACGTGTGGAGGTGACTGAGCTTGAGGTTTCACCAATAGAAGTTAAACATAATGGGAACAAATACATGCCATCTGAAAAGACTAGTTAAGACTATTATGAATTTCCATTTCCCTAAGAAGCTAGAGGAAGTTTAAGTGACATTTGACCCCCAAATAGAAATGCTGTCATCACCTACTCACCCTCATATTTTTCCAAACCTGGAGAACTTTGTCTCTTACATTAAATACAAAACCATTTGGCAGAATTTTTATGTCAGACACCATTCACTTTCATTGTATCTTTTTTTCCTCGTACCATGAAAGTAGTTTTAAAACAACATGAGTGAGTAAATTATTACAGAATTGTTATTTTTGGGTGAACTATCCATTCAAGAAGTCAGATGAGGACACCGACATATGGTTGCCAACTGTACCATGCTATACCTGGACGTCCCATATTGAGGCCGAAATTGAGGCGAAAATAAAACAACACTGGTCTTTTTTAGCAGGCACATCCCTACTAAGTGTGATCTGCAGTTTAGGAAACATGTAACAAATGTTTCGACTTGGACCTTTTAAGTTCAGCTTCAAACATTGGCCCCCAGACTGCAGTTTGTCCTTCAAGCTCTTAACCTCATCGGTGAGCGATCCAATCTCTATGCTTTGCTTGAAGTCAGTTTATTTCCCCTTGGGCCTAATGACTCCAGCAATAACTGAAGTGTAACTGTGTGGGCATCCATGCAGTGCCAGAGAAAAGACATTTACCACATGTCACAGTAAGAGTGGCAATAAGTAATCCTTTTTATACCTCTCTTGAGGTGTGTGTTGTGAAGAGGTTACACATTGTTCTATGAACCTGTTTTTTTCCACACAGGCCATGCAGCCATCATTGCATTAAATGTTCACTTGTCCTCTACAGTGCTCTGTCGAGTCTACTTTAATAGTTTCTGCCTCATTTGAGCTCAAATGCCTTCATGTCCTTAATTGTGGGTAATAACCCAAACGCACTCCCAACATTAGTGCACCATTTACCATTAAGACAAAATAGATTAATTTATCACATACAATGTGTGCAGAGCCTTTGAAGAGCTATTTTTCTGTGTGCCAAAGGGGTTTAATGAGTAATGCTATAGCTGTATGATGACATTCTCAAAGATGTGCTGAGGTAATTAATAAAAAATAAAGGCTGAGGTTTCACCTCTTTCCATTTTTTGTTGTGTAGGACATGTTCCTGGATAACCACAAATAAATTAGATTTTAAGTACAGTTGTCTGAGCCTTAGACGGCTCATAGTCAGTTTAATGATGTCTAAGGCATACTGCACACCCACATAATAAGAGCTGGCTGACATCACCAGAATACATTTTGTTTTACTCTATATTTTGTATTTATTTTTTGCTTATTAAAACAAATGTGCATTGTCAGAAATGAGAGAGCACATTTTCCAGATTACTACCTTCAAATCTTTGAAAAAAGTTGTTTTAGGCTGCGTAACGCTCAATGGAAAGGAGGAGGCGAGAACCGGCTTCACGACATAAATAATATTTTAATGGTTAACTTAAACAAAATTCAACAACACACACATGACGGACATGTCTGTAAACTATCTCTCTCTCCCGCACCACCTTCTGCCATTGGCCTTTAATTAGCCTGATAAGGGACCGAGTGTGTATAATCACAACCCGGCCCCGCCCTCTGCCCTGCCATATTCCTCCCTCGTTCTCTCAGGCTGGGAAGCCCCCGGCATGACGTACACCCCCCCCTCCCCTCTTTCTCTGGGGGAGGGTGTGCTTTAAGCCCGGTCTGCCGGCAGGTCATCCCCATCTACCTGGACGAGGGAGGGGACAATGGGAGGGAAACAGAAATAATTAAAATGGGGGTACTTCCTGTAACAGTGTAGTACCCCCCAAAAAAACACTGTAAAATTGAAACGAGAGGGAAAAGGCCAACGCAGAGTGGCAGCGATTGAGAGAGAGCGAGATGAAAAACAAAAACTACTCGCCGGTTCTCCGATACACCATCGCATGGTCCTCGATCACTTCTCCACCCTCTCAGGCAGACGACAGCCATTTCTCCCGGGGCGGACTGAAGTCAGACTCATGACCCCAGGCGGTCAGAATGCCCCTCCGCGTTCTCGGTGACTCATGGGGACACTCCTCCGCCCCTGGCAGCAGCTCCATCGCTCCAGGCAGTCGGGGAGTCCAGTCCCCACTCGCCTCACAGACGGCGGCCGTTCACCATGTCCGGGCGGTCGGTCTACTCCCTCCCCCCCGTGGATGGCAGCGGCGCTCCTCTGGGTGGACGGCAGTGTTGAGGACTCCACGACGGGCTTCGGCACCAGTGTAACATTGTTCAATGGAAAGGAGGAGAGAACCGGCTTGACAACATAAATTATATTTTAATGGTTAACTTAAACAAAAGTCAACAACACAGACATGACGGACATGTCCGTAAACTATCTCTCTCTCATCGCACCACCGTCTGTCATCGGTCTTTATCCCTCTCGGAGGCTTAATTAGCCTGATAAGGGACCGGGTGTGTATAATCACAACCCGGCCCCGCCCTCCACCCTGCCACAGGCTGTATATTCTTTTTTATGAATTATCTTTCTGAAATAATCTGTCCTAATTATGCTTGGATAGACAGAAATTCTGAACAAAATCTATTCACATTTTCTGTACAAGCATTCACAGAGACTGCAGACATTTGAATTATTTTTTTGTCCACTGTCCCACTGTGGAATAATCTATTTCAGATAACCAAGGTCCTTAAATGGCACAAGAATATATAAATAAGTACATAAATAAATTCACAGTGGTTGGTCTTTATTTATTTACACGTCAGTCAGGCGGACACTTCCTGTCTAAGTAAGTGGTTCTTGGCAAGAATAAGCTGCAATGAGGACCAGAACTGAGAGTTTAGAAACCTTACGTGAGACATTGTTTATGGCTGAGGTTAAGTCTTATTAATAGCATTTCCCTCTGATTTTAAAGGCACTAACGATGTTAACGAAGGAACAACTCCTACTTGGCAACATCTCACTCACTTTTGGAGTTGATATACTGGGTTTATAAAACTATTTCCAACATTGTTTCATCTAGAAGTAAACAAAGATATACATTTTACAGATGAATCGATGCTGATAGATGCTTTTTGGAACTATCGGTAAATGCAAAAATGTAGTTTTTTTGATTATTATTCCTCTGTGTAACACTGAGGTGAATGTTGGAGGATTCAGTGGCAGAGTTGAAATAAAAACAATCACTGACACCTCATGGCGATGTGCTGTATCTAAATCTTACATTATTCACAATATTCATCCACATTTTATCCTCACTTTAATGCATATATATATATATATATATATATATATATATATATATATATATATTATTTTGATAAGATAATAGATCATTATATTATATTAGATATGTGTTCTAAATTAAAGCAAGGACATACAAAGAAAAATGTGAGTACGGGGGACTGCGGATGAAAATTAGCCTTTGGCTAAATCCGGTACAATGCATAAAATGGAAACAATTATGTTAAAAATTGTACATGGTCCCATTAAAAAAGTATACGGTAAGGTGCTCCATCAGCACATACCGTACATTGTGTCTCCAAAATCATATCTATTGAATAATAATAAACCATATTCCTCATTAAACCTAGCGGTGGAATATACATATACATATATACAGTATATGCATGTATACAGATTTTATTATCGTCTGATTAACCTGTAATCAGCCTTTTCCACCACCTTAGTTATTGGTGTCAGCAAAATCCACTATCGTTCGACATCTACTTTTAACATGTCCTGTCTCGTTGTTTTCTTTGTGCATCCATTGTTTGGAATTTGACATGTTGGAAGAAACAAATTCAGCTGACTCAAACAAATTTGCAAAGTCACACCAGTGGATACCTTTCAAACTATTTTCTATTCCTAGCAAGCTCTCAGGTGTGAAAACAGCCACATTGCTGTTTTTCCTTTCAGTACACCAATCAACACTTCCAATTCCCAAACTAGCTGTACCACCTCATGTCTCAAAACATTTCACAGAGTTTTAATGATGTTGCCAAATGATCTACCCGTGGTGTAGATTAAACAGCTGATTTTTTAGCAGTTTTTTTTGACAGTGACAGTTTGACGGATACATGGTGTAACCACAGGTAGAGTGATGACAGCAGACTTGTGATAAAGAAGTATGCAAGACATTTGTGTGCTCACACTACAGATGTGAGAAAGAAAGAGTGTTGAACCTCAGTTGAGTATCTCAGAGATTACTTTAAACCTCTGGGAGTAACTCTAATCCAGAACTTTCATTCTCATTTAGCAGAGACGAACCTTACACTGAAAAGAGAAAAGTAAAGAAAAAAAAAACAGCTTTTCTCTCCCTATCTTTCACTGTCTCCAAGCTGGTTTTTACTGGCCTGGTTTGATAATTTAGAGGGTTTTGGAGACTAAAACCAGCACCACCTTAAAATGGTTTAAGCTATTGTTTCAGCAGGGAGTAAAGAGATGACTCTGATACTTCTTAAAGGAATTGTTAACCCACAAATGAAAATTCTCTCATAGTTTATTTCGTACCAAACCCAAATGAGTTTCTTATGTGGAAAAATGTACTGAACATTCTGGTCAATCTTTTCAACTCAAAGGTAGTTGACTCCATTTTAAGCTTCCAAGAAGGACCCACATGTATCATTAATTATTATTATTCTGTAAATTCTGTAAGTTAATTAAGGAAGTGTTTGATAGTTTTGGTTACCCATATAGTTTGTGCTTAATATTTAGAAAAAATATATATTTTGTGTTTCACGTAAGAAAAAAAGTAATTAGTAATTAATGGGATTAGTACAAGGGTAGAACATTTTGTATAAGGGTAAATACAAAATGTGCAGAGAACTTTCATTTTTGGGTGAACAATTCAACAATTTCAAACTTATTAATAAGTAAATCTAAGTTAAATTATAAAAGAAAGAAAGAAGTCAAGCATGCATGAGACCAATCCTCAGTAAAATTACTTTCTGTTCTTTTTTTCTCCTGTAATGCGTTTGAAATGTGTTCATGATGATATTCAATAAAAAGCTAAACTTTCCTTCCCATAAAGACCAGCAATCAGACTTTCAAGACCTAATCACGCTCATGAGCCTGCTCACTGTGCTGTGACCAAAACTATCAAGTGCTTCCTAAATGAACTTGTAGAGCTGATGTCATTCTTCTGAACCTGTCTGTAGCAGTCACGTCAAAACTGTTGATCGAAATGGATATTTCCAAGATTGGGATCCTGGTTTACATCCCATCTGAAACAACAGCACTCTCCACATTTCTAATTTTCTCCTTTTTGTGAGTATTTCACTTACATTTACTTACCCCTTGCAGAATCAGTTTTTTAATGAAATGAGCTATTTGACTTACCAGATAGTTACATACATGTTCATTCCACAAGACAAACTAATAACAGAATTTACACAAATGAACTTGCCCTTGGCTCTTAATATGATGTGTTGCTTCCTCAATGATAAATAACTGGGTTTCAAAAATGTCTTTTTATTTATGAAATTTTTTTTTAAGAACATTTCTAAAAAATAAGATTAAAGAAAATGTATTGCAAAACATATGTGTCAAACATAATTAAATTGTACATTGTGCTATAAGCCTAAATATAAGAATACAGAGATCTTAAAATGATATTATTTTCATGTTTAATAAAGTATATTTTATCTCCATCATTACTGAATCCTTGTTTTATATTTTTAGTTTACAGTGTTATTGTGTGTAATGCACAGATGCTCTTGCATTATCAACTGAGACTATGCAATAAAATATACAAATTATAAAGTCTCCTATTGAACTCGTATCAGCCATATCACGAGTTTCACCTCTTAAATTGATAAGTGTAGTACAATACAAACATTAACAGTAGATAAACCACTTAAATAATCATACCTAACCCTAACCTGATCGTAATCTGTCATGCAATCGCATTCTCTCTATAAATACTCACCCCTGCCTCTCAGTCTTTGTCTAGTCTCCTCTAGGAACACTTGCACTTACCTGCTGTCTATCAGTAGATACTGTATACGCACTTCAACCTTCATCCGAATCCTCAAATTCCTTTTCCACGATCCCCCCAAGGGCTCTTCTTCCTCCTACGGCTCTCCTGAGTGGCACTCTGTCTGCAGCCTTCCTAGAAACATGAACTCAGTCACTATAAGCTAAATTACCAACTCATCCAAATACTGTTGACGTACCTGAGAATTTACCATCTTCAATAAAGCTCCCGCTACTGAGTTCAACTGTTCATCTGTGTCTGTGTCGTGTCGTGACAACCAGAGCAAAAGGTTAAAAAACATAGACTTACAGTTTATCAAGCGCCAAAACTTTGCTAAGTGGAATCATGAGTAAAGTCACATTAAAGTCAAGTCAACCTTTATTTATAGAGCACAATTAAAAACAACAGAAATTGATCCAAAGTGCTTTACAGATCAAACAAAGTAAATGACAGAGTGATATAAAACAGATTGATTTTAAATTAAATATAAAACATAATAAAATCAATAAAAATTTGTATTTATCCATTTCTATTCAATGATCTATTCAAAAGCTACAGAATAAAAATCAGTTTTTAAAGAGGATTTTATAATGTTTAATGATGAAGCTGACCTCACATGGAAAGGGAGTCTGTTCCAGAGATTAGGACCTATCACAGAAAAGGCACGGTTACCGTTAGATCTATAGCGGCAACGAGGAACCCTCAATAGAAGTTGATCAGCAGACCTGAGAGCTCCGGTGGGGAGTAAAGGTGTAGAAGGTCACTGATATATTGGGGCGCAAGACCAGATAGTGCAGTTTTAGGCAGACCAATGTACAATGACTTACAGAAGTCTAACTTTGATGTAATAAGTGAGCAGATCACAATTTCCAAATCTTTATGGGAAAGAATTTGTTTTATTTTAGCGATAGATCTCAGGTGGGAAAAGCTACCCTTGACAACAGCACTGATCTGATTATTGAAAAATAAGAGTCTAAAACCACTCCAAGACTCCTCACATGATCTTGTACGTTCGACGACAGTGGACCTAACTGGGCAACCAGGCCAGGTAAGGAGGACATGCAGGAACCTAAAATCAGAACTTCAGTTTTGCTTTCATTTAAAGGCGTCTACACACTGGAGTTTAGGCTGTGTCAGAGAACCTAGTTAATTCATAGATTTCAACTGGGTTCGTGCTTCGGAAGGATGGAGAGTGAAAACGAAAGAGTTTGTGATTGTGATGATCCGTAATATGACCCAAAGTTAAGTTGAGAACATTTGAATTCTTTCTGCAACACACAGACCTTTCGCATTCCCATCCCTAGTCCTCTTTGCAACCTGAACGTCTTCAGAATGTCAAAATCTTGGTGACACCTGTGATAAAAATGCAACTCAACAAATGATGAAACAGAACGCAGGTGTTTTGAGATGCATTCATAAAAATTTATGTTTTTTTTTTACTTAACAAAAATCCAGGTCTTGACCACATAATGGTTCCATATCACTTCAACAAGTCATTTCAGTTATTTCAAAGAGCCCTACAGGCTACCACTTCAAAATATCCAATTAAAACAAAGACATTGGTTAACGTAAATTGTTTAAGAATGTCAAAACAATGTCTAAAATATCCAACATATATTTCAATTTCTTTTAAAAAAATAGCCCTCATGTCAGTATATCAATTATTCATTTACATATATATATATATATATATATATATATATAATAATCATACTCAACCAAAACTACTCTCTCCCCCAACCCTAAAAAAGCCCTCCAAAAACTCCAAATAATTGCCCCATTTCCTGACCAACAAATCTGCCACCCTCCGCATCTCCGTGCACCATTCCGGAAATGGTAGAGCACCAGCTGACTTCCAATTCCTCAAAATAATCTGCCTGGCGGTCATCACACAGGTCAAAACCCAATTCTTGATTGTGACTATTCCCACACTGATTACTGGCCTATCACCCAAAACACAAGTCTGGGGCAAAACGAAACCTGAGTGCCCACCATGTCACACACTAAATTCTGAACCTTCAACCAGAATTTTTGGATCTCAATATACCACCAAAAAACATATAGGTCACTGACTGTGACCCCCCTCACAATCCACTTACACCAGCAGAAAGGGGACTTATTAATACATCATTTTGGGTTCTGCCATATGCTCGAGGCAACATTTATATAAATGTTAAACACTCTGGACACTTTTGTCCATACCGAGTGCAAATGCCAAATAACGGTGTGTAACTTAACTTCTCCGATTAGTTTGATAGAGAGGCTTTGCAATGGCAAAATAGAGGCAAGAACTTTCTGTCCAATACCAAACCATGGAGGGGCTCTGACCAGTGGTGGAAGTGACCAATGAGCCAAATATCTGAGACCGAAAGCAAAATAATAAAACAAAATCTTGGGTAGGCCTAGCCCAACTTTATCAATCCAATATACTAAGGCATAAAATGGCTGCTATGCCCATATGCTGCCAGTCTCCGTATCACTCAAAACTGTTCTGGCGGATTGTGAGGACCCATCTTAACAAACCTGCTGTGAGTCACACACTTCCGAATGTCAAGGGCTTTGTCTGAAGAATGTTGTACCAATGTCAGACCTTTTGTTCATGTGCACAAATGGTCAAAACACGTAATTGTTTTGCAAAGAAACAGTTTCCATCACCATAATGCAACTACGCATCAACTTTTAAGCAAATGTTTAGTGTTTATAAGCATATCAAGCAGTTCCATTCAGGTTATTACAAGCATGAAATAAAAATGTGCATTATGTTTGTTGGATGGAAACCCAGAAAACTGCTTTGTCCTGAGCAGTGATGCTGCCCACTGTTCTTAAGAAAAATCCTCTGGGTAGTGCATGCTCTCTGGTTTTTAAGCATTTTCTGCACATTTGAGTCATGAAAGGCATGGCCCTTTACAGTACTGTACATTAGTATGGTAATATTTGTATGAAAAGTGAACAGATCAGTTACTGCCATTGGCAAGAACTGCAAGTTTTGACAGAACTTTTTATATGATCATCAAGTGCTTCTCTCGTGAATCAGATCTTTGCTGAATAACTCGTTGTCTCATCTGAAGTTGCAGCTCAGGGACATTTGAAGGACAATCTAATGACATCCAAACTCCTGATCTAAGACATTTCAGTATTAACATTCTCTTTGTAAAGGGTTTATAAAGGGGTTCATTAATTATTAATAACTCATCTACAAATACATTATAAATCATTTATGTGCAGTTATAAATAAAAAGTGCAACTTTCATGCAATACCTGCCAAATAATGATCCAATTTTAACTCACAGGTTGTAAATGCTTAATAAAGGTACTTGTTCTGCAACGATCCAGCAAAAATAGACATGGATAGAGATGAAAAGGTGTTGTGTCTATATTCATTATTGTAATGTCTATGACTATGACACTTTCCTACTTATGTTAATGTAAAAATAATGGTGCTACTCTGAGTGCTGTCTTACCCAGACCCAAACAGCATTGTTTGACTATTCTAAATTCTTTATTTATTGATAAAAATATTGTTCATGAATCTTTAATTTGATTGGCTATTTGTGAACTAACTTTAATCGTACCTTATAAAGCTTTAAGATGAATATATCATTGTAATCTTAGCAAGAGTACCATAATCCAAAATGGATACCTGTGTTATTTATTCCATGAACCATTTATTATTGTTCTTTCCAGCACAGCAGTTACGTTTGCACACATCTTTGCATTTTCTGTCTCTTTCACAATCTGAGCACTTCCATATTAAAATAAACATTCTGCAACTTAGTTTGTTCATGCATACCGAGTGTCTTTTCACAATTTATTATTGCATTTCTATCACCTGTCCAGTCTCTTAACCATTCACAGCTTTGAAGTCATTTGACCCTCCACTGACCAATCAAGTCTCTAGAATTTAAACATATAAAAGAAGCATTTTAAATACTCATTTTCTAAAAATTAAATTTGTTATTTTGTTATGATTTCAAAAATGGATTATGATATTTTACTTTTAAGTTGCGCGTGATCAGTTAGTCATTGGCTGGGAAGTGGGGGAATGGCTTCACAGAAAGTGTATTTTGATATATCAGTGGTCACAGTGACAGTAAGAAGCTGTTACTATTATATATATATATATATATATATATATATATATATATATATATATATATATATATATATATATATATATATATATATATATAAGCAATATCACACAACCAAGAGTGTGATATTGAAGTGTAAAAGTAGCCATCTGGTGGTATTCCTCCCATTTTGCGAGCCGGTGCACAAGAGACATTCACTATAGAAAGTCTATAGGTCTATATATAGGTCAGTCTCCTCCACCATATTGAAAAGTATGTATCCAATGTGGAAACTCCGGTAAGAGGTAAGCACCTTGAGTTTTTGTAGTTAATCAGTCTGTTGAATCGCTCAGCTGTGATGAGCCATAATACTGTAGTTGTCTGTTTAAATCCGTTTAAAGCTATTTCCTAGCTGTAGTATTACGAGCGATCACGGAGTGCTGTTGAATGCAAACACTGAGTGATGCTGACTCACTTCATGTCACCAACTGCCTCAAATTACACACAAAAATGGTCTTTTGCCTCTGCTTGCTGGCTAAAATATGTAATGTCACATTATTAAATGTAAAGACACAGACAGCTCTTAACACATCTGCACTGCTCTTACACTTTAGTATAGAATGTCATGAACTCAAGCAGAGTGATTCACACAGTGAAGTGTCTGAGTAATGATGAGACCATCAGTACTCATGGAACGTCTCTCGTCCAATCAGATTCAAGGACCGGAAATAAATGTTGTATGCATATATATATATATATATATATATATATATATATATATATATATATATATATATATATATATATATATTAATGTATATTAGAATAAGAATAAATCAATAAATCTTTAAATCAAACTGCTGGTCAATGGATGGTCATGTGACTTCAAGGCTGTGATTGGTAGGACATTGGTAGGACTCTTTGCATGGTCACAGCCGCATTACATTAGGTGCAGCGCCGGAAGTCGGTTTTTCCTATTGGTGATATATGTGAAGATGGCGCAGGAGAGGATGACCTTTAAACTCAATGTTTTCAGGAGCTTCTCTGTATTACTGTTAACAATATTAATAGCATTGTGTGGCAGTCAGCTGTCACACCTAACTAATGTATCTACAACATTGAGGGTGAGTATTCTCATACTATATCCGACTAGCATATCTAGCCTCAGTTACTGACAGTTCATACCTATGTTTTCATTATTTTATTTATCTATCTAGTTAAAATATCTAGGTATACTGTTTTTCTATTTTGACTAATGTGCTTGTTTATGTAACGTATATGATTTGTGGAATATGAATGTCACTATTTATGCGTAACTTCTCAGTTTCCAGTAAGGATTAGTTGATAAGAGAGATCAGAGTGAGGGCAACATGTTTCACAAAGTTTTTCACCTTTTAGAGATAAAATCCCCAAATGTAAAAAGTTATATGTTTGTGCTGGTTTGGTGTTTGAGATATTAAGCATTCTTTTTTGGGCTGTGTGACGTCACTCTCCACCCCATCTCGCTCAAATCAAGTGCACACAATACAGCAAGCTCTGCAAATGTTGAGGCTGAATTTAAAAACAAAGCATGGTGTCTTCAAACATGAAAGCCTTCCTATCCCAATTGACCGCTTTGTCATACGTCACCTTGAATTCCTTGACGGCAACATGAGGCTTTCTTCTGTCCAGGAAAGCCATGTGAGCACACCAAGACTAAGACTGAGCCAAAAACTGACTGTATTGAGCAGGATACAGAGATTAAACCACAATCACTGGAAGAAGATCCTGTTGAAAACTGGAAAGGCCTCAGTGTTCCTCCCAAAAAGCGTCTGTCCTACCTGACCCCTTGCGCAGAGTGGCTGCATGCTGACACGAACCTGAAAAGAAAAAAGACCAAAATTAATCTCTTAAAAAATGGAAACTACCAGGTTAAACGCCTATTAGAGTAGACGAAATACTTGTAAGTGTCAACAATACTTGTACATTTGACTCATTTCGCCAGTGCCTTTGCTCAGCATTCTGTGACAGTGGATCATTCTGCAATTATCTAAACAAAGAGCACACAAAAACTGAAATTATTGATTTGGTGAAGGCCGTTGTCACAAAAGGAGTTGGAAAAGATGCTTATGCAAAGAGGGCAAAAATGCTGTTAGGAACGTTTCAATGTGTTCACCTTAAATCAGGTGTGAGGCAGGTCAATGCTGAGTGCAATGTTGCTAACATAGTAACATCAACAATGAAACAAGTAACAAATGCAACGATTACGACTGAGTGCTCTTCTCCATACTGCAGGTGAAATACAAAATCTTCAAGGACCATCTGTCTACTACCAGTCAATGTGGATATTCTCCAAACTGAAGGATTGGGTCAAGTCCAAGCAGCACTGGAAGATGGACTACACCTCAATGGGTCCAAGTGTCTGAAGCCACTGAAGTCTCCTCAAGAGTGCCCAGATAACTTGAAAATAAAGGATGTTTCATCAATGAAATTCCTCTGCAATGGATCAGTCACACACAGCTGCATCACTGGACAACTACTTCTTCCATCCACTGTGTGAAATCCCTGTGAACATGGATCTGGACAATCATTCATTCCAGGACCCACAAGGGATTCTCTTGGACAATATGTGGCTTACTGCCGGAGAACATCCGTTGGCTTGGAAAAATATGATGACCTGTGTGACCACATCACAAAAGTATCAGCAAAAACCAAAATACAACCCCACGTCATTTTGTTCACATAAGAGGACTAAAACGTTTTGTTAATCAGTATCTTGTTCAGGCCTCAACAGAAATAAGTCAGTCAATAACAGGAATAGTCCGTAGACCATTTCATTCCCATTTGAGGATTAGCATATTGACATACTCATTTAAACAGTTCCATGTTTTTTATCAGTAATTGTTCTACACAGTTCTGTTCTTTGAAAATGGTTTCATCTTTGCTTTTGGAAGTATACACAAGCATTGTGTGTTTGTTCTATCGCTATATAGCGATGCTGTAAGCTGCATTCTGCGTGATACCTTAATCTTTAATACTGATTACATGATGGAATTTAAACAAAACTAATAACTACATTATTTGACATTAATCATATTTCAGATGGATACCGTGCTGACAAAAAAAAGAAACTTACAACAGCATACAATGTTTTTTTGGTCTTAACTGGTTTGCCAGCCTTGTCTTTCAGCTGGCTTTAAAGGGGTTTGTGCACTTTTCAAGTGGTCAGACTGGGAAACCAGGTTAAACCAGCTAAGACTAGAAAACAAGCATAGGTTAGTTTCATATGGGTACCGTTTTTTTCATCAAACTAATTCTTATTATTATTACTTTAGGCAGATAACTAAAACAGGTTTAAAATATTTGAAACATAATAAAACACCTCACCTGTCCTTGCGTGACTGTTTATTCTCTGAGAACTGCAAGCAGAGACGACCCAAATTTGAAGATAGAAAGCTTCAATTATCAAAATTTCTTATGAAACTGTTTATCGTATCCAATCATTTCATCATCGTCGTTGCATAATGCAATAACCATTTTGAACATAAACTGCACTTATATCAACTTACCCACTAGCTAATCGAGCAAACTGTTATTATAACGCAGTGGCCTTAACGATATTTACTGAGATAAAGTTAGGCTACTTTTTACTTTGAATAAACACCTAAAACATAATGGTAATAAACTAGATGTAATATTTGGTTCAGCGATGAACCAGAACATAAACAACATTATAAGTGCCAATATACACGAGGTGAATACAAACAAGTGCTACATGTGCACAAATACAGGGCATATAGTGATTTGAATTTGAAGCTTGAATTTCCTGACAATGATCAAACCGTCAATATTGAGAAAAAAACAATAAAAAAACACTGACAGCAATGGTAAGAAACCTGCCCCGAGCGAGCACAAACGAACGAGTCAGAAAATGAGTGCATTGGACAAGATGAGGTAAATGCATGACTAACGTCACAGATACGGAAGATAATTTCATTATTTCAAGATTGTTTCTTTCAACAGCACAAATCGAGCACAAACGAATGACACTGGTTTGGAGCGATTTGGACGACATGTGGTGGAAAGTGACGTCACTGCCCCGAATTAAATCTGTTATTTCTAAGGAATGGAAATAGATAAAGTCTTCATTTAACAGCACAAATCAAGCACAAATGTATGACACCAGTTTGGAGTGATTTGGACGACATGGGGTGGAGAATGACGTCACCGCTCCCAAAAACATTCTTGCTATATCTAAGGAAGGGAAATAGTTACAACATTTGTTTTAACGGCACAAACTGGCACACACCGGCACACACCGGCTCAAACAATCAGCACCGGTTTGGATCGATTTGAGCGAGATGGGGTGGAGAGTGACGTCACACAGCCCAAAATAACAATGCTTAATATCTCAAACACCAAACCAGCACAAACGAATGGAAGAGTTTTGGTGATTATTTAATTATATGGGGTGCCAACTTCACGGAGGTAAAAAATGACACAAATAATAGTTTAACAATGTATCAAAATATTTTGTATTTTTGTAAATGTTTAACTCTGTATATTTACATTTAATATTTATTTTTACATGTTTACATTACAGCATTTCAGGTAGCACTGTAACAAAGTTATTTATATTTACATGTTTACATTATTTACATTTGTATAAATAAAAGCAAATTGATCCATCCCCAACAACAAGTGTTGTGCCTACGTTAACTTTAATCCTTAGCTTTTGCTTTTACCAGGGGGCCACTTTGATAGTTGACAAGGAGACAAGCAGCTGTGTATAGCTGGTTGAGGCTGCCAGTGATGGAGAGAGGAATGACCATGACCGTGTTGTATCACCCTGCGGATGACACGCTTAACATAGACCCTCAGCCTAGCAGTGGATTGTGTCTCCATTACATCATCAGCCACCATATGTTCCCTCTTTGACAGGTACGCAGGTCTGTCATCTTTGCATGGCACACAGTCATCCACAAGAAAACCTTTGTCGACAATTATAGCCATTCTAGGTTTCAGCAGAGATATAGTCCCAGACTGCTTCTAATGCTCCTTAACACTGACAGAACCTGCATACAGGAATGACACAAAGGTGACTGTGCCATGTAGTGCCATGCCAAATAATCCCTTGAATGTGTAATGGGACTTGTAGGAGGAGAACACTTCACACAGGAGAGAGGATGGTGTTTGGCAATCCAGCTATGTGCAGTCAATCACCACCTTTGTGTCTGGGTAGTCCTGGAACTCTTTGGGTAGGTGAGCCATGAAAACCTTCTCAGACATCCAGATACGCACAGAGCCAAGAACGGTGTATAGAAAATTGGCCCAGGTTGTAATAATTTGGCTCAATGTTGAGTGATGGATGTTGAATATGTGGGCCAGATCCTTCTATGTTAGACGTTGGTCTAAGAGGTGGATCATGAAGAGGAAGTACTCATCAATGGGCAGCAGGAACTGACCCTGTAAAAATAACAATGTTTATAATCATGTGCATATAATGTGCAGGCTTCCAGTGAAAAAAGCAATATTAACTTTTATTCTTTTTCCATTTTCCAGATAATGCAATGTCATTATTTACAGATGTACTGCCTGTTGCTGCAACTTCACACCTCATTGTAGCTGCCCTTGCACTGGTCACATGAGCCAAGTTGTGGGATGCAGGTTCAATGAGTTTCCAGAAGACCATTAAATGGTTATAAGTCACAACAATTAGATGTGCGACATGTTTTAGGCATATTCACCACCAACTGTAAATAACAGCTTTTGGATTCTTCCAGAACAATAAATGAGATATCACTGGAATCATCAATATATTCCTTACCATTTAAAAATATACAGTGCATATATGCCCAATACTCATACTAAGCATGTCACCACTTTTAGTGTGACACTTTTAGTTTTTTGCCTAAATGTATGATTTAGCAATACATGTACAAATCAGAGTGCATGAGTCCCACATTACCCATCAGAAAACTCTAAATGAGCATACATTTAAAAAAAAAACATCTCTACTTAATTTAGCTTTTTATTGTATGTATTGCATCATGGAATGTGTTCGATAATACAGTAACTTGTAAGGGTTTTAAATCATACCTATTGTAGAATCTTATGTCATCGTCGGATGCAGCAAATTGCCTCAAACAAAAGCTGTGACGGGCCGACAACTCTTCTACCTGTCTCCTCAGTTCCTCCACCTCTTTACAGAGATCTTCTGTCTGATCCAATGCACAATCAACTGCCGCTGGTTCTAGAACTGAACAATAATTATGTTCTAGATGCAGGAAGTCCATGTGCACAGGATCTTTTTCCACTGGAGTGGAAACCTGTCTCCACTGCCAGACCCCAGTGCGCAGACCCCAGTGTAGTTGTTCCACTGGAATAAGATGTGTAAATCCCCCTTCCTCAGCAGGCAACGCCCTTCAGGACTCGATGGCTCGATCATATCATCCCTCTTGAAGTGACCACTGCAGACTCTTGTGTGAGAGGTGATGTTAAAACCCTCCCGTCAAATGTTGTGTATCCACTTTTTGAGTGCTTCTTCGTCCGCAGGGAAAGTGTGAAAACTCAGCATAGAGTTGATCTTTGAGGAAGCCTCACACATCGACACACAGCAATGTTTGTCCGAACTACTGTTTTCCCGTCATTACTATAATGAGATATTATATTGTGCTTATATTTATAACATTAGTTAACTCTATAATCCTTAAATAATTAATCGTTGTTTGCAATTCAGTTTCTCCGCCAGTACACTTTGCTATAGGCAAGCGCTATACCGGAAGTAAAGTAGGTGGCTGAGATTTTAGTGGAAATACATGCCGTGCCGTGCATAGAGTCCATAGAAATGTGGGACTTTGGAGTTGTGAGAAGGAAGAAAAATTTGGAAAGGAACTCGGTATGCATGAACGAACTAAGCTGCAGAATGTTTAGTTTAATATGGAAGTGCTCAGATTGTGAAAGAGACAGAAAATGCAATGATGTGTACAAACGTAACTGCTGTGCTGGAAAGAACATTGCTAATGCTACAGTACAGAATGGGCAACTTGTCACTCTTTTGGAGGAGTGCAGGTAATTGGGAACAACAATGGATGTATATTTAATTACTCTTAATGCATGCTGTAAAAGTTGCCAAACGGTATTTGTTAATTATGTTTTAGATAAACAATAACTTGATTGAAATGTATTCTGAATTTTATTTATAAATATATACATATTTTTGTACTTTTAATATTCTACTAATTATAGTGCATATAGGCTAGGCTAATGTAATAATGAAGCCTTAGCATAAATACATTTGCATTTGTTAATCTTGAAGCATTAAACGTCACCCATTAATGAATGGAGTGCAATAGTTGGGAACATGTTTAATAAAGGCTTCTTTATTGTGCACTTTATTCTCAAAGGTTACTAATGTTGGAAAGTTATTAATAAATGGCTCATAAGTGGTCGCTTAACATTAAGGTACACATTTTAATTTAGTAGTGTTTGTAACTCATTAATAAATGGTTCACAGGCATTCACTTTACATTAAACTGCACATTTTGGCAACACTTTACATTAACATTCCGTTTGTAAAGGGTTTATAAAGGGGTTCATTAATGATTAATAACTAATCTACGAATGCATTATAAATCATTGATGTGCAGTTATAACAACACGAATAAAAAGGTGTCTTTCATGAAATACTTGCCAAATAGTGACCCAATTTTAACTCACAAGTATATAAACACATTTGTGAAAAATTCAAATGTATACACACTTAAACACTAGATCCAAACTATTAAAATTAGGCGGCAATTAACTTAAAAAATAACCTTTAATAACACAAAACCCCCATTGCAGGAACGTACGATGCTCATGTGTGTTGAGGCGTAAAACTACATCGCCACTTCACTCTAACAGAGCAAGAAATAAAATAACTTTACTTGCAGAAGTATAATATTGTCCTCTTACCTTTAGCAGTTCCTGTGATAGGCAGGGAACTGAGAAGAGCAGCTGGCAGCAGCGAGAGAGCAGCAGGTGAGAGGGTGATTGCAACCTATGTGCGAGTTGGCACCTCCCTCATTGCCAGAGGAACTCACAGACATACCCGGTTACCCAGAGCGCTACCTGGTTAATGATCTCCAATGAGGTGAGATGAGCTCAGTGTCCGGTTAATCCAAGTAACCCTCATGCTTAACGAGCAAGTACAAAACAATATACTAAAGCAATATACTAAAGCAAAGACACTGACTACCACCCCTGGAGTTCAAATCCCAGGGCATGCTGAGTGACTCCAGCTAGGTCTCCCAACCAAATTGGCCCGGTTGCTAGGGAGGGTAGAGTCACATGGTAAGTGGTCTGCACTTATATAGCGCCTTTTTAACCTTAACGGTATTCAAAGCACTTTACACTGTGACTCATTCACCCATTCACACACATTCATACACCAATGGCGGCAGAGCTGCATGCAAGGCTCTAGCATGACATTGGTAGCAACTTGGGGTTCAGTGTCTTGCCCAAGGACACTTCGGCATGTGGAGTCACGTGGGCCGGGAATCAAACCACCAACCCTGTGATTAGTGGCCGACCCGCTCTACCACCTGAACCACGGCTGCCCCATAGGGTAACCTCCTCTTGGTTGCTATAATGTGGTTCACTCTTGGTGGGGCATGTGGTGAGTTGTGTGTGTATGCCCCGGTGGATGGTGTGAAGCTTCCACATGCGCCATGTCTCCACGGTAACGTGCTCAACAAGCCACATGATAAGATGTGCAGGTTGACATCTCAGACACGGAGGCAACTGAGATTTTTCCTCCGCCACCCGGATTGAGGCGAGTCACTACACCACCATGAGGACTTAGCGTGCATTGGGAATTGTGCATTCCAGATTGGGGAGAAAAAGGGAGAAAAAAAAAAAAAACATTTTACTCTAAAGTATGAGAGAAATATTAATGAGCAACACTCTGTGTGTCTAACTCTGAAGATCTCATCTTCTTTCTGCCTCACTCTGATCTCACACACACACTCCCTGACCTAAGTCTCACACACACACCTCCTAAACAATCACAAGTTTTTCCAAAAAAGAATTGACACTTAGGAATCCAATAAGGCTTTAGATAAAATACACTGAAGACATAAAGATAGTATGAGACTCAGAAAAGTCACATTTTCTGTACGCGTGAATGCTACATGAGCATTCCATCAAGTGTTATAAAGCAAACGTATGTATTAATGAAAATAAACATGTGAACCTTCAAATGAATGTTTTTCTATAGCTTTTAAAGGGCTACATATGTAATGATCCAGCAAAAATAGACATGGATAGAGATGAAAAGGTGTTGTGTCTATATTCATTATTGTAATGTCTATGACTATGACACTTTCCTACTTATGTTAATGTAAAAATAATGGTGCTACTCTGAGTGCTGTCTTACCCAGTCTTCTACAGGTCTACATGCTCACACACAGCATTGTTTGATAAAAATATTGTTCATGAATCTTTATTTTGATTGGCTATTTATAATCTAACTTTAATCATACCATATACAGCTTTCAGATGAATCAACCTTCTAACCTCAAAAGAGTACCATAATGCAAAATGGACACCTGTGTTGTTTATTCATGAGTTAACCATGGACCATTTATTACCAACTTTATTAACCTGAGAAAATGTATGTACATTAAGATGTAACGTGAACAATTGTTAACCATTTATTAATGAGATACAAACGTTAGTAAATGAAAATGTGGGTAACACTTCATAATAACTACATGATATAAAGTATTTGTAAAGCATTAGTTTGCAGTTAATTGATCATTTATAAATTAGTGTTCCTACATTATTAATAGATTAATATGCTACATATAAATCTATGGTTCATAGTAATTATATATTTGTTTCTATTCACTTTAGCAAATTATTTATTTTGTTTCATAATTTCATAAATAGGCAGTTTGATCATGTGTTTTTCTATCCTCATCAAACAAATGGTTAATCATACCTAACTGATGCATTTGATGCAATCCAGCAGTAAAGAAGTGTTTATGAGAACATTAAGAAAGCATAAATTAATAGTTAATAAAGAGATTAAATATGTAATGAATTGGATACACATTTCTGCTTTTCTGGAACACTTAATATTAAAGCAATGAATGCTTAATGAAGGTCGTAATAAAGCACTTACTAATGGATAGCTAAGCATTCTGTGTGACCTAATCTAAAGTGAGAACTATATCTGCCTAAATAAAGATTTATTAACATGGTTCAACAGTAAGTATGGCCATCTGGCCCGGGGTCAGTGTGAGAGCAGTGCTGCATTGTCACTTAATCTTCCGTTGATCTGGTCAATGTTTTGTACATGTGTCCTAGTCTGATTATTAAACCACAGCAGCCTGCCATTTCGTTTAAGAGAGATCCAGTTCTTTTGTGTTGCATGCTTCATGGTGATGTGTGAAGGCGTTGACCCGCTAAATACATCACAATATGATTTCTTTAAACTGTGTAGATTTCCACTTAACCATTTGCTCCAAGAGGAAAAGAAAAAAAATCACTATTACATTTCAATGACTTTCCAGAAGAAGAAAAAAATAGAGAGCGGTGGATTTAGACAGTCAGATGGAAGAAGATGCCAAATGTACTGTCACTCTCTCACAGCTGTAATCGAAACCCCCTCACAGCTGTGCTCATTCAGATTTTAAACTAATTCCAGGGTAATATAACACAAAGCATATTGTTAGAAACTGTGCAAGATTTATGCTGTTAAATAAGGCGGAAACGTGTCATCACAGTCTATTGAAGCACTTTATTTGATAAAATAATTTGATTAACTCTTTATGAATTAATTTGTTTAGTCATAATTGTTTATAACAAAATACTATTTTTTTTTTTTTACATGGAATTCAGAGAAAATTACATGGAAAACAGAATTTGGGAAAACAAAGCAGAATTAGGAAAATAAATGCGCTTTATTGCCAGCTCTGCTTCCACATACAAGGAATGTTTCTTGGTGACAGAATCTTCCAGTGCACAAACAATACAACAACAAGACAGAGACAATAATAAAAATAGAATAAAAATAAAAAGAGAATGGAAAGTATAAGTATATAGAAATACACAATAAGACAAAAAATATTTATACAGTATATATGTTTGTACAAATACAAACAAAATCTGTTTTATACAGATAGTGCAAGAGAATGTAATGGCAGAAGAGGTAGGATATGTTGGATAAATATAAATGGACTGTGAATTGCACATAATTATTGCTCAATGGGGCAGTTTTAACTGTTCATGAGATGGATAGCCTGAGGGGGAAAAACAGTTCTTGTTCCTGATGGTTCTGGTGCTCAGTGCTTTGTAGTCAGAAGGCAATGGTTCATGGTTGTGTGCTGGGTGAGTGGGGTCCAGAGTGACTTTTCCAGCCCTTTTCCTCACTCTGGAAGTGTGTAGTTTTTGAAGGCAGGGCAAGGAACAACCAATAATCCTCTCAGCATTCCGAACTGTCCTTTGCATTCTTACGATATCTGATTTCATAGCTGCACCAAACAGACAGTTACTGAAGTGCAGAGGACAGACTCAATGACTGATGTGTAGAACTGGCAGGTTGAACTTCCTCAACTGGAGAAGGAATTACAACCTCTGCTGGGCCTTTTTCACAATCAGTCAATGTGGGTCTCCCACTTCAGGTCCTGTGAGATGGATCCTGAATGACTCCACTGCTGCCACAGTGCTGTTTAGGTATTCCTCCTAAAGTCCACAATCATCTCCTCTGTTTTGAGCATGTTCAGCTCCAGGTTGTTTTGACTGCACCAGTCAGCTTTTCAACCTCTCTTCTGTATGCAGACTCATCGTCATCCTGGATGAGGCCGATGACAGTATTGTCATCTGCAAACTTCAGGAGCTTGACAGAGGCGTCCTTGGTGGTGCAGTCATTGGTATACAGGGAGAAGAGTAGTGGGGAGAGCACACATCCCTGGGGGCACCAGTGCTGATCATACAGGTACTGGAAGTGAATTTCCCCATTCTCACTAACTGCTGTCTATCTATCAGAAAGCTGGTGATCCACAGACAGATAGAGGTGGGAACAGAGAGTTGGTTTAATTTAGTCCAGGGAATAGCTGGGATGATGGTGTTGAAAGCTGAACTGAATTCCACAAATAAGATCCTTGCATCGGTTTGCTAATTGCAAAAGGATTTTTCATTGTGTCCTATTTTTTATGGCTTACAAACTTAAAGAACTTAATTACCTAAAAGAAAATTCAATTGTTTATGTATTGAATATCTAATTTTGATCATTGAAACTTTGGCTAAAAAACATTTCTATGAGAGACATATGAATCTTCCTGAATGTGGCGCCTCCCGGCCTGAATCCTGAAAGCGGAATTCTTCATTGATCCGCCTTCAAATCTTAGGATGTTTTTGTCATTCTGCGGACATTTGTACACTAAATACTGTGCTTGTCTCTGTTTACTACAAGGATTGGTACCTGAGATACAAATCCGGCCCTGCGATCTCTGATAACCACAAACTTCTGTTATTGTTCAATCCGGCCCAGCGCTGAGGAAAGTAACATATACGGCGTGACAGAGTCGCTTGTACACTTCAGCAGCATATTAAGGACATTTACACTAATTAAGTTTAATAGGCACTGAATTGGCAAAATATAAATTAAAGTCAATTATATAACGTTACATGCTCTTTCCTATTTCAGTTTTTTTTTTAGCTATTTCATCACTGTCATGTGACTGTTCCAGAGCCGCTCACAGACTGAAGAGGGATTTTTGGACTTTCCTTCAGATTAAATTTAATGACATATTTATAGAAGTTCCACTGGTGAAACTGAATAAACAGTCATTTTAATTAGTAATAATAAGTCTGCTCATAAAGCTTAATAGGATGGGAAATGCTAAAGCGGCGTTTGAGCAATTAGAGGATCTCTTTTAATAAACTGTGGATTTTCCTCTCTCACTTTTATTCCTGTACTTTTGTGTTGTCTTTTTTTTAAGCTTAGTGTCTGTTTTAGAGGTGCTGTAGAGATGGTTATTTCAGGGCCAAGTTTTCAGAGTAATGGATCATTAAAAATTGATCATTAATAAATATTTAATTATGCATATACAGTTCTCACTTTAGATTAATTGCTTATTTAGCAATTAGTCAATGCTTTATTACGAACTATATATTAAGTAATAATTGCTTTAATAGTAATTATTAATAATAATTATTAATAATTATTTAATAATAATTGTCACTAAACAGTAAAAAATACATGAATTAAGTGTAAATAAATGTTTTTTTTTTTAATCATGCTTTGTTAATGTTAGAAAACATGATCAAACTGCCTAAAAATTAACTTTTTAGACAATGATAAATAATTTCCTACAGTGAATATAAACAAATAACACACTATTTGTATATAATTAATTAATGTAGGAACAACAGTTTATAATTGATCAACTGACTATTAACTAATGCTTTACAAATACTTTATTCTGTGAAGTTATTACAATGTTACCTCTTAAAACAAGATATATTTACTTGTCAAACAAAATAGCATAAGAGATTAAGTCTTACTTTTGGATAAATCTTTCAACGTTTTGTAAAAATTTTGCTTAAAACAAGAAGAAAAAAAATCTGCCAAAGTTTTGCATCTCTCTCAATATAGTTCGATTTCTCTGAAAACAAGATAAAATATCTGTTGCTATTTTGCTTCTCAATTAAATGTATCATGTTTTAAGAATGTTTAGATATTTTACTGGAAATCAAGACATAAATATTAAATCATGTTTTATTATTATTATTAATATTTATTTTATTTCTTATAATTTTTTATTTTTTTGCAGTCTAATCATGTTTTGGAGTTAACACAATTATTTAGGTCTATACATTTCTGAATTTGCAGAAGTTTGCTTCTTCATACAGCCAACATTTACTTCCTTTCATAACATAAAGGATTCAGTCTTCAATTCATCTAACCTACTGCGTCTCTTTTTTATTTTATAAAAAAGTTTTAGTATCAAATTAACACAATTAAGAATGTTTTTTATTTTATTTTTTATGACCTTTGGCAGTCCCAAAATATTATACATACATATATATAAACATGCAAAATTCCAGAAAATGAGCAGTATTATTATTATTATTATTATTATTATTATCATATATGATGTTACACTTCATGCCACCCTTGAATGAGTCTGTGCCACACATGTGCCACACTGGTCAAAAAAGTCCTGACATGCCATTGAACATGATTGCTCTGGAAATAGGCATGTTGCTAAGTACCCTGAAATTGACCTCGTTTTGCCGAATTACTGACAAGCAATTACTGGCGCTACTGATGACACAACATGAGTTCTGGTTGTGTGGGAAACAGGAAGTTATTGCGTTCGCATAAATAATGAATGCATTTACATGCATGTTCTTACAGTTTATGCTTAATAAACAGACAACGAGTGTGGCCATGTAAATGCAATAAACGCCGTAAACAGTGTAAGAATAAACCGGTTGACATGGGTAGATTTTTGCCCATTACTCCGATTTGACGTGGCATGTAAACATCTTTACAGGTTTTCTCACTGGCTTATCTAATGTGCGCTCGTGTTGAGCATGTTGATATTAAAAGCAGAGAATAATGCAATTATTAAACTCTCATTTTTACTTTAAATTTCTACTTTTTGCTTTGTCAGATTTTTAAATAAACAGATTTTTGAGGGTAATACGTGTATGGTGTGCATGTTTACAGACTCATTGATAAATGCGATTTGCAAGGTGCCATTTCGAATTTTTCATCTAAAATGATATTTTTTCTCTAGTTGTTAGGATTAGGGTTAGGGGGTATGGATAATAATGCCTTTTTACATATCAAATATACCAGCATTCCATGCAGCACAGCATGTACTGGTGACCAGCAATCCTGGTCTTCTCAGCAAGGATACTAACTAACAGAGACTCAAACACATTCCCAAAATCTTTAGTGAGCGTCACTGCCTCTGTGCCTGGAAAGTAACCCCCTGCCCCAAGTCAAGCCTGAATAGAGAATATACAAATACATACACAAAAACTCACTCTAGGTTGTGAGCCTGGCACAAGCCCAGATTTCAAAGCCTCAAACCAGGACATTACTCAATAATTTATCCACTCTTATGCTGCATAATTTACAAGTGGGAGAATTCAGGAATAGGTATTTATAAAGAAACCCCTTCAACTTAGAACATCACAACCTAGCTCAGAGGAACGTGTTGACATGTAGCTGTGAATGGAAACATGATGGCTTTCGTGATCCTTTAGGCACAGCGAATAATATCTAAAATTTCATTCCAAAACACAAATACTTATGCAAATTCCAACCCTCATGCCATGCAAATTAAGAGTATAGTGCCAAAGAGGCTTTGGGCATGTGTGAATTTCATGCTTCAAAAAGATATGTCATTCTAATAACTGATTACCTTTGATATTTAGACAGACATGGGGGGGGGGGATAACACATTAAAATGGCAATGCATTTTAGTGTAACTTATATATCTAGTATAGTTGGTAAAAAATCGCCTTTAAGCACCACAACTATACGCTTCATGACATCATGGAAGAGGGATGCATTCTGTCATGCGTTTGATCCAATAGGAGTTGAGGGTTCAGAATTTCACACCAAGGTGTAAAGTGATAAAGGCTTGATGGGATCTGTAGTCTGTTTGGACTCCCTTTGATTCATTTTGGTGCCGTTTGTCTTTGAGTGTTCCTACAGGCCTCAGTCAGGCTTTATGACTGTGTGCAGGTCTGCCTATGTCTCCTATCTGAGCATGAGGACAACAGTATTTTGACACAAATTTATCAAAAGCTGTTAGCTAAATTTGGTGGATGATGACAGAAGCTGTTTATGTTTATAAATATGTTGACACAATTGAGTATTGATGTGATTCCATCACAACTGTCATTTTGATATATCGATGCGCTTTTGTTTTATAGTTGAATATATTTTCTGCGTTACACTAATGAATAGAGCTTTTTGCATGATCTTGAACATTGTCTAGCATTAATTTAATGTGTTATAGTAGTTTAGCTAAAATGACACTGATCAATCCTTATGGACTATATTTCACATGCTTTGCAGCTATGTAATTTACCTGTCCAATAAGAAGAATGGCAATTCAGGGTCGGTTTTGATCCCCAAATCCAAACGAAGGTCCCTCCAGGAATCAAATGCCCTGCTGAAGTTCACTGTAGTTTTCGATCGACCATGAGCAAGTTCAGCTTAGCCAGACAGGATTCAGTAGATACATGTTTTTATTTATTTTTTATAAATTTTTTATATATTTAGTTTGTGTTGGAGTCGGTGTTGTGCTGGGAGCCGACCGTTTGCTGGATTCCATCTCTAAGATAACGTCTTAGTGGAAGAGAAGCACTGAGGCAAGACTCTCAGGAGCGTGCATAAACGTCACATCTTTTGGATTTTCCCGGCAAAACCAACCTGTTCTCTTTGCATGAAAATCAGTCTACAGGTTTTAATAGGCAATCTAGGAAGTCCGGGAAGGGCTCATTTTTTAAGTTACGTTACAAGCCGTTCACACATTGGCAAAAAAAGACAAATATTACATGAAAATTGTTACATACTGCACCATTAAATTAGGCTCACTTTAATTTCCCCTCCTTTGCAACAGGGCATCTATTTGCTGCACTATTTCCATTAGCTTGCATTCTTAATCATTCCGTGTCACTCTGAATCTGAATGAGTGATGGACAGAGAGTTGGAAAGGTAGAGGGGCATGCCATAATGAACGACATAGGCGAACGGCTTAATGGACAGATAGACAGAGATGGAGAGACGGGCAAGGAGAGGAACCCAGGAAATGTCATTTTGAAAAAGCTGCAATAGCCAACTGAAAATATCTGTCTGAAAATAAGTGCAATTGTCCTGTTAAAACTCACAGGTAATTCACTCACTGAAAACAGACGCACTGACAGGGATGTTGTTTTTGTCCTTATCCAATTATCTCATCTTTGCCGCCTGTCATGTTGTCTTTATGCGCCTCTCATTGGTTAAATGGGATCTGATGGTTTCTCCAATGCATCTGACCCTGTTGTTTTGTTTTCTGTGCAAAATAGACGTTTAGTGAGTGATAAATGAAAGATTGAACACCTGTAATTTATGACCACCTGTTCCTTACTGCAACACAAGCCCAACAGCAAGGTCAGCGATAACTTTGTTCTCTCTCAAATTCCTTTTCTCTCTCCCTTACAGGCACACAAACGTGTATATACCCCTGTGGGGACTTCCATGTCATATTTATTGTTCTGAATATAAGATAATTAGTTGTTTATGCTTATCACTATTGCTCATATGCAGGGTTAGGGATACATTCTACACACAAGAATTAAATGTGTAACTCATCCTGCACCATTTTTTTCATGGACATGAATGATACCTCAAATCATGTGGCTTCTTGAGGAGAGGTATGCTATTAAGGCTTGATCACATTTACTTTTGCACTGCGAAATTTCATGGGCAAAGAAGGCGTGGGTGGATGTTAATCCAAACCATGTGAATTCAAAAAAATTAAACCCCATGCAAAAAAAAACTTGTCACCACAATTCCAGCCATATTTGGGGTCCAGTAAGCACCCATCAAGCAAACACCCTTTCAACCACCCTTACAAAAAATGTTAAACTAGCCGCAAATTTGCAGCAAATTTGTTGCTTGTTATTTTCAGATGGACATGAACATTTGATTCGCTGCAAATGTTTGCCAGAAGATTGCAGCTTGTCGCAAGTAGTGGTGAATCTTCGGCAAACCTTTGGCAGCAATGGACAATTTGCCGCAAGTTTGCCGCAAAGCTAATTTGCATGTGTAAATTATCAGTGGAAAATTTGAGGAAAGTTTGCTGCAAATTTGCCATGAACTCGACATTCTGAAAAAAACACTCAGAAGAACATGAACTGACAAGCACTACCCGCCATTTTCTTCTGAAAATGAAAAGATAGTAATTACTGTAGAGACTAGGTGTAACACTAATCCTAGCCCTACAATTACATATTTGACTTGAATGCAACTTTACAGATATAAATAAAAATAAAGCTTAATACATCGCAGTTCCTCCTACAAATTATTTTGACCAGGTTTTGAACAACGCATACATACCTGCTCATTAAATAAAAAAAGATCAGCAAATGCAACAATAACCTGCACTTGAGAATTCATGTGTAACAGCTGGCCATTCAAGCACTCATTGTGTCTGCTAAATTCCAAGACACACACACACACACACACACACACACACACACACACACACACACACACACACCTATTAATTTAAGATGTTAAACAGATTATAATGGAATGCAATTATACTGAGTAGTGCAGAAATGTTTTTTTGCTACCAGTCAATCAGGCAGTGAAAACTCAGAAAAGCCAAGTGCAGTGAAAATGGAGCAATCATACACATTGACTTGCTCTCTCTTCTAGTAACCACACTTCCCTTGCATCTGTGCTGTGAGAGATAGCAGATAAACTCCAAAACATTCGTCAGTGCTGCATTTGCTGCCCAACTAATAAGAACTGTCAACACGGTGTCCACTCACAGCAGTCCACTCACTTTGAGGGGCCGAGCAACTGATAAGAGGAATTTCTAGAGAAGAAAATAGAGAGAGAGTATGTTTGTGTATTTGTGATGAGACCCACTGTGGACCCTGTTGTCTTTTGATGAGTAACATGGACTCTCATCTTTGATGCAGATCTCCTCCTTTGAAGAGCCGGACTGGAGTTTCCTTTCCATATGCATGTGGACACAAGCCCTCTGAGAGTAATACTGAGTTATGAGAGGTTATTTGTGCGGGGTGCTGGTCTGGAGTGATGACAGCATTCACACTGACATGGTTTTGCTTTGTCTCTGGTAGTTCCTAGACCAGCAGTAAGATGAAACTTCTACCCTCAAAAGTGGCCCTGAAAAGTATTTGGACACTTAAGCTATAATTATAATGCAGTGTATGAATGTTGTTGCATTAGATGACAAAATGTAAAGCCATGTTGCATTTATTATAATGAAATGTAGCACACTTTTTAAGCAGAACATTTCAAAGTGTATTAGGCTTTCAATGATAAAACAACAGATATACAGATAAAAAAAAAATGACAAAGTATTTGGACACTTCACCAAACACATCCCACCAAGTGGAATATGCAATCAAATGATTCTAGACCTTTTCTCAGAGCTCCCTTCACTTTTCTAAGCCATTTTTGTAATGGCTTTTAACCAACTGGTGTCAAGGTAATTTTAGTGAATGTACAGTATGAACTCAACTGGTCTCAAGTTCACACAGGCTCTTCCAAAGTAACCACATGTTGGAAAATCAGTGTCCAAATACATTATTTCTTGATTTGTGACAGTTAAATGTGTTTAAAAGTGTGCTTCTGCTGACATTCTTTAAAAAAAATAAAAAATGGTTTGAATGTTGTTATCTAATGCAATACCATTCATACATTAAGTGTGACTTTAGTGTCCAAATAATTTTTCGGGCCACTGTAGGTTTGGCCTCTCATGTGATTTTGTGTCACAGTAACCACAAACGGCTGCACTACTTTAGCATCCAATTAGGATCCCGTGTCATGGCGTTGACATGTGACGGATAGAAGAGTGAGAGTGTGCTAGAGAGAAAAGAGAGGAGAGGTTGTTAAGTTGTTACAGCAGCTGTCATGGTATGATGGAAAGATGCAGGACACATGGTACAGTGGTTCTGATCTTTAAGAGGGGACATAAGACTGAGGTCAAAGGTCAATGGCCATGCAGCAACATACATATCTCTTATGTCTGTGCATGCTTGAAACATAGTTCACTGGTTTAGCGGCTTTGACAAATATAATGTTACACATTCACAGCTTTGATCTCTATTTGTAACCTTCTGAAGATTTTGGTTACACATGCCTTTAACAAATTAAATTACATTATATTTAGTTTTCATTCACAATACATTTCAGTCATCGTTTGGATGAACTAAATGAAAGAATGAACCAGTAAGTGACTTTACCATGGTAAGGGGTGATCTTGATTTTTTTTTAATTAAAATTACCTTCATTATTTTGTGTATAAGCTCTGCATGTGCTATCTCTCTCTCTCTCTCTCTCTCTATCTCTCTTCTCTCTCTCTCTCTCTCTCTCTCTCTTCATCACGTGAGTGCGTCTTTGAGTGAATCTTTTTTTATTATTTTTTTCTTGCTGGTTTATTTGTATATTTGTTTATTGATTTTACTTTCTGTTTAAGGCCACGTGCTACGTGTTTTATTGAGGGAAGCTTGACGGCCCCGGGTGAGCGGGGTTTGTGTAATCTCACGCGGGGCCGTGGAGTGAAAGTGGTGTACGCGGTGAGTGTTGAGGATTGCTGCATAGATGTGGGTGAGGTTGTGGGGTATGATAACATTATGTTGGCCTCCAGATTGAATAATGCTACTGTTATGTTTCTTAGCACAGTTGAGAAAGCAAATGAACTGGTTGAAACAGGAATAATTATTACTTCCACATTCAATGCCATCAAAAAAAGTGATCTTGTCAAATATCCTCCGTTTAACAGTGGCTGGAGTTTTGTCACATTACGGTAAACTAGTGTCACCCATTAAAAAGATATCAATGGGTTGCGAATCTCCTCTGCTGAAACATGTAGTTTCAATGTATTTATATGATCTTAAAAGATGATACTGAGCTGGACCTGTCTCTGCATTTTCAAGTTGATGATTTTGTCATGTCATTTATGCAACAACGAATAAAATGAAGTGATTCAACTGTGGGAAAGTTGGTCATTTAATTTGTAATTGGCCTGGAAAAAAACAAAGAAAGCAACTCGTCATGTGGCGGAGTCAGATGTTGACGAGACAGCTGAAGATAGAATATCAATGACTGGTCCGCGTGTAGCAGAGTCAGGTGTAGTGGAGAAGAAAGCTGGTGCGAGTTATAAAGCTCTATAAAGCTCTATAAAGGATAGAGCAGTCGCTGCAGAGGGCTAAATACTAAGCAAAAAACAGAACTTACTATAACAGAAAAACAAACAAATGATGCTCCCATTTTGAGAGATACATGTGTTGACACTGAAATGGAGACGGAGCAAACTAGGTTTAAAGTCCCATTGAAGAGGAAACTTGACAAAACTAAAAATAAACTTGCTAAGAAGACTGACGTGGAAGTTAATAATAAAGATGAAAGAGACAGTGACAGTGAGTCATCTGATTCTAGCATTTCTCAGATTGACATTTCTTGTCACAAATATGAAGTGGAGGACATCAAACTTTTTCTCAGAGCTACCAAGAACAAGAGAGGGGTGATTGTTAGGGAATATTTTCCTGACTTAAAACAGTTTGTTGAGAAAACGTCTAGTTTACGGATGTAACCTCCGTTCCCTGATGGAGGGAACAAGACGTTTTGTCGAAGAAGCGACACTAGGGGTCTCTCTTGAGAGCCTTTCGCTCTCTTAGAAAAGGCCAATGAGAAATTGGCAGACAGAATTTGCATGTGCCACCCCAGACATACGGTATAAAGGGAGAGAAATGCATCTGATTCATTCAGGATTTTTCTGAGGAGCTGACAATGAGGCTCGGCTGCAACAGTGGCTGGGTTCAGCGACATGCCCGGGAGGACACAACGTCTCGTTCCCTCCATCAGGGAACGGAGGTTACATCCGTAACCTAGACGTTCCCTGTCTGTCGCTCACTTCGACGTTGTGTCGAAGAAGTGACACTAGGGGTCCAATTTAAATCACGCCATGCGCTGAGCCGTGTACGTGTACTGCTGACACAGGAGCGGGAATGTATTTTACATACCAAAGCGACCAGCTGTGCCAGGCAGCACGTACCCATAAATGCCCCATAAAATCGTCAAAGCCTTCTGGTTCTTTACCCCCGACAGGGGGGAACAAAGCAACGTGCCAAGCCATGTGGGAGCCCGTCCTGTGGAGCACCTATTCCAGTACAGGGTAAATTGAGTACCCGCATTGGTCTTGGTTGGTGAATTCCTCCGCTGAATTTGCAGACCAGAGGGCTAGGGAGGAGTCATCCAGGGAGCCGAGTTCGTTGGATCTCCTGGGCACGGCGCACGGTATTACCTCAGCGGAGGGAAAGGGCGCTATGTGCAAGTGGTCCACGTGGTCAGTTTGTCAGTGTGTACCGAGTTCTACCGGCTCGGACCTGAGAAAACACAGGATGAAACCGACTCAACCCTGAGATTGTAAAATCTCGCAAAGGTATTGGGTGTTGCCCAACCCGCTGCTCTGTATATGTCTGCTAGGGAGGTGCCCCTGGCCAGTGCCCATGAGGACACAACACTTCTTGTGTGATGTGTTTGAAGAGATTAAACAGAAGAAAATAGATGTTATGTCACAAGAAACACACAGCGATTTGAGAAATGCTTCTGATTGGGCAGAAGGATGGGATGGGTTTTCTGTTTAGATAGGAATCACATTGAACCTCATTTGCCTTCTCTTAAACGTCTAATTCAGATTATGAAGACACACGAGTTATGTGATATAAGGAGACAGTTTAATGGGGGACAAAAACAATACACCTGGACTCATGATAGGTTTTATGTTTTAAGCATCATTGTAGTATTTTAAAAAGATGTTTCATTACCCCACTGAGTTTTTCTGACCATTGTATGGTGCAGTGTTCTGTCATTTTAAATGCTAACAAACTAAAGAGTGCATATTTGCATTTTAACACCAATTTAATAATTGACAAGTGTTTTAAAGATATTCAAATTATAGGATTCCTTCCTTTAAATCATTGCAACAGTGGTGGGATTTTGGAGAAGTTCAAATAAAACTATTCTATACACAATATACTCAAAACGTCACTAGAGAGGCATTTCTAAATGTAAACACTTTGGAGACCGACATTTTAAAATGGCAAGAGTTGGCCGGGTACACAAAGTTATATGGATTCTCATTCAGTTAAGAAGACATAGTTGGCTGACTGTGGCAGAGGGGGCGTGGTCAAGCGCCCATCTGGAGAGAGAGAATTATGGGCAGCTGCCCTGTATGTGTTCGTGTGTGTCTTTTTATTGAATTAAATATTATTTATATTGTTATGCCGGTTCTCGCCTCCTCCTCTCCGAGTTTGGGCACCAGTGTAAAGGGGTTAGAGCTGCATCGGCGAGCATTGCGGCATCTGACTCTGAGGACTGGCGGGATTGCCCGGTACTCCCCTCCAAGGCCTGTAGGACGACTACAAGAAAATACAGTTTTTTTTTGTACATACTTTTTTTAAGCACAGGTATAATTTTGTATAGGTATTGTGTTTTAAATTTTAACAAATAGATGTTAAACAAAAAAACTTGGTACGCCATGGCGTGATGTTTTTAAACTGAATGTTAGCAGAAAACCTGAATGGAGAACTTCGTATAAACCACTGTTGACCAAGAAAACAGGTGACTTGCAATGCCGAATTCTTCATGGTGCTTCAATGCGTTTATTTCAGTTTTAAACCCTGGGATTGGGTCTGATTGTCCTTTTTGTTTTAATAGAGAAACAATCTTTCACGCTTTTATGAATTGTTTTAGATTGAAACCTTTATTTTTAACCTTGGGAAATGATTTCAGGAGCTGCAATGAAACTTTTTCTTTGGAAACATTTATTAAACATGTGCTGAAGAAAGAGTTTGTATGTCAGTTATTGAATTTAGTTTTAGGCCAGGCAAAATTGGCCATATATAAATATATATATATATATATATATATAAGCAGGAGAAAAAGAAAACAACATTCAGAACAAAATATTGTTACGTCATTTTCAAATCTGGTGAAGTCAAGTGTATCGATTGATTTTGATTTTTGATCAATGAACGATCTTGTTACTTTTGAAGGTATTTGGTGTTGTAATGAGGCCCTGTGCTCTGTGTTTGAAGGTCAATTGTTTTTTCACAATTCTTATAAGTTATGTTTTTATTAAATATTTTGTAGTATTTTTTTATGTAATATTTAAATGAAAATGATTTGGGTATGGTATTAAATGTATATTTTTTAATAGTTGTGAAACAATTAAAAACTTTGGGTACGGTATTAAAGGTATGTTTCATAATTTTGTAATAAAGGAGTTTTAAAATCTCTAATAAGCCAAATTGCAGAACTGTCCTTCCGGCATCTGTTGGTATTCCGGTCACAGGAAACACAGTTCCAAAAGCAAAGAAATGGAATGGACCAAATTCATTCTTTGACTGGATTTTCCATCCCCTTTAAGAGAGGCTGGTATGAGGGGCCATATTCATCTGTCATGTTTGAACTACAGAAGAGAGGAAGTGTGGGGAAAAAAATCCAATTTATTTCACATCACTGTGGTTGATTTCATCAAGCGGAAAATTGAATGCTGAATGCATCTGAATAATTGAGGAGGGTTTTAGTCAGAACCAAAGAATAACACAGACCAATACACCTGATATTCAAATGAAATAATATCATCTATGTACTGTATGTGTATGTTTTTATGTGGTAGGGTTTGGGTCAGCTCCATTTCAGTCTTAGTGCTGTGTTTTATTTGACTATCCAGATAAGATCAGGCTATACCTGTTAAAGATGTTAACAGCTTTCAGAGACTAATGAAGTGTAAGGCAGATATCCATGTTCAAAATATTTTAAATTAACATGTTTGAAAATCCATTTACATTACGCTTACATTTATTCATTCAAACAATCACTAAATTAAAGTTTAAAGCTGTTACCGCCGGAGTGCACCGTTTCGAGTATTTTTCTCCCATAGACAGATATGGCAGAAACAGTACGTGTAGTATGGGTAGTATACAATTACGAACACAGCTGGACAGATTTCTAACCAGCTTGCACTTGCCATTGATCACTGGTGAACAGTTCTTCACAGAACTTGCTCATCTCAAACTGACCTTATTCTATACTCAGGAGTGTATGAGCAGCATCATGGTACCCATTAAGCCTGATTGGAACGGTATGGTTTTTTAACTAGCTTCAAATCATTTATTCTACTAGCTTCATGGTACAGGTTCCAAATTACACGAGACGAGATGTCAAGGAACATCACTTTCTTTCATCAAGTTTCCTTTATCTCTCTGTACTCTGTGTCTGTGGTCAGACTGGATGGATTGACACTATGTGGCGATAGGATCGATTGTAGTGACTACGCCACCCCAGAACACCGGGGAAAACAACTCAGATAAGGGCACACAGGTATGGTTCACTTAGAAGATACAAGAGGCATGAGTTTCCATACAAAAATAACTATTTTATTAAAGCTAAGATAGTTGGCCAACATATCTTAAAAAAAATCATTTAAAACAAGGTTAAACACAACCAAAATTAAACATATCATTGGTTTTACAATCACATTCAGCAAAAGAGAAAACCAAATCCAAAATATTTTCCAATAATCATGCAGGGGCTGAAGCTTATAAGGACAATGGGCAAGTATTACAGCACTAAGTGCACAAAGAAACCACACCAATCGAAATCACACCATAAAGTTCACTGCAAATAATGACACAGCACTCTGTGAGAAGAAGCTTCTGGAAGCACTCAGCTCCTGCAAGAAAAAAACCCAAGAGATAATCACAAATTAGAAATAGCAAAAAAATAAAAAATACAGATTACACTGTCAGAGGATTTATGAGAAATCAGGAGCGTTAAAATCACTGACAATCACACAAAATTGCAGTTGGTGACAAGTGAGCAAAAGCACTCTTGGATGGTAGTCTATTCAACGATAAACCCTCCAGCAGAGTGTCAAATTATATGCACAAAAAACAACAAATAAACCACTTCAAGAAAATACACATTAATAGGTTACACAAAGCACAAAAGAACACCAGACACACAAAGAACCTTCAAGCCCTCTTCAAGGCATGAAACAAGGATGTGAATGGCAGTGAAGGCTGCGACTCGAGGCACCACCAAACCAGACGCCAAAAGCAGCAGCATGACTCGAAGAGCGAGGGGGAAGATGCGTTAATATGACTGCTCTCACTCAGCCTGCCCGAACACATGCAAAAGTACCTTAAACTAGAATAAACAAATGTTACAACCTCATCGATTTAGGGAACAAACAAGGTTATCGAGTTCCAAAAGAATAAAACAATTTACATACACCGTGATCAGATGATGTAACGCTTATGGCGGCGTATGCAGAAAACATACAGTAGCTTCTTGCAACTAAAACAACAACAGCTGGTGCGCTGACCTGGGCTATGTTAGGCTGCAATGCCCTGAAGATGGGAGCCCTGAAGGCACACCACACTGAAACACATTACTCACCTGATCTCAAACCCAGCTTCCCACAACGTCCCGAACATAAACTAATGAACTTACCTGGGAGTAAGCAGCCCACCACTTACAGTATGTCTCGGCAACCCAGCGACCTCGCTCAATGTCACACTAAACAATTGAATTGCAAAATGTATTGTCTACTAAACTGAATCGTGAGATGAGATAATAGGGTATTTACCAAAACTCACAGTAACTGAGAAGTATTCAGCTGGTCATGTGACCTCAACATGATGCATGCCTAGCCCCATGTAAAATAAAATGTAATTACTGAAATGAACGTATTCTTCAATTCTTGTGAGTGTACATGATTTTAATCATATTTTTTAAAGGTCTATTTGTTTCTTTAGGGGTACAACTTTTTAATGAGGAAAAAATAATAAGTGCACCTTTAAAACGACAGCTATTCTAGTCTTTTCTCTCAGGTTAACAGCAGATGCCAACCTCTCGCCCACCTCTTGTTTTCCTTGTGGCGTGCACACCAAAACACACCCACATAAGGACACCCACACACAAACATTTGCTCTGTATCTTTTAATGAGTTCGGACTTCATTAGCATGACCGTCTTCTCAAGCTCCTCTGGTCTAATGTGCAAACGATCCTATTATCAGCAGTGTGGCTCTGATAGTAGCATGCTGGGTTGGTAAGTTACTTGCACAGAGGACTAATGAATCTGTGTCTTTGTGGAAATTTAACGTCAATGTCAGGAAATATATTTTTGTATGTGGAAAAAGTTAATTCTTTCTTCTCTTTTCTAATGCATTGTTCTTTGCAATTGTGTAGCTATGTTTCACATATTGCATTTGTATCCAGTTCAGTGTCAAGTTAATGGGTAGTAGTCCGTTTAAATGCAAACCTATGTCGAAAGTGATTTTAGTTTTTTCTTTTAATAGAGGAACGTGTTCAATGCTGTGGTTATTCTCCAGCTTGGGGTTTATGCAAACTTTATATATTCAAAATGCATATGAAGCAAACATTATAGATGCATTGAGTTTGTATATGGAAAGACAGATTTTTAAAACAAAATAAATGTTCCAGTATAGCATTACATGTTTTCATAATCTCAAAATTCTACACAGGTTTCATTATCATAACACTATGGATTTGGGCTCTTACGCAGGTGAGGCATCTTTGTTTAGTATGTTTAAGCGATATGAATTATGGAAACACTAGAATTCCTCAGAAACCGCATTTATAGCATAATACCCTTGTGATTACCAGTTTGTAACCTACATTTTTTTTCTCTTAAACCACCCAAACCTGCCTACACACACACACACACACACACACACACACTCACACACACACTCACACAAACACACACTCACACACACTCACACTCACACACACTCACACACACACACACACATATACTATACCAAAATAAAAAAATCTCCAAACTGTACATTTAACATGTTTTAATCTATTTATTTAATGAGTTAAATTATTTATTAATTATACAAGAAAGAAAAAACTGATGACAGACCGACTTGCACACCCCAAGGTGGTAATGTGGACACGATGCACAGCGGAGCATTATTTTTCATTTATTCTGCACACTAAGACATCGATTCAGAGTTTTATCTCAAGACCTTTTCTGGTTCTCATCTCTAAAATGCTCTTGTGAATGGAACTACTTTCTTCCGCCATGGACCATCGTCCGCCATCTTTCTTTGGTAAAGTCCAAGCCTCTGTGTGTGTATAAATATATATAT